>NC_055973.1:10457359-10509859 GCF_018492685.1 Alosa sapidissima | reverse complement strand
CCTCCTCAAAGATTTATCTCTTTTAATAAGTCATAGAAGTAAATTACCCGAGGGCCGGCGGGTCACACAGGGCTGAGTCATAGGTCAGGCGTGGTAATATCCGCCAGATTAAAGTTTAACAGCCACAGGAGGGGACTAGCTGCCTGCTTCACAGAATGCTAACCGGAACAATACAGCCTACACACAGTACACAGCCTTGATCTGGCAAGCTAATCCACCAGCATGTCTTTATAATTGGCTGGTTGTAGTGTGTACGCTCACTATAACTCTGTGTCCAGTGAATAGCTAAATAAAAAGTAAGCACATTCACACACAGAGTTTTCATTGTGCTTTCATATGGACCTTGGTACTCTGGTATTAAAGAGGTAATTGTGCTTTCATGTGGGCGGACTCCTGTGCAAGGGCACTGAAGGTGATGGCTGTAGTCTGACCACGTCCTCCTCCCCATGGTGACTCTGTGCTCTTAACTCTCACCAGCTCTCCTGCTGCGCCCTCCATAGCCCACCGACTTCCACTCAGACACAGCAGATCCAGAATTCAGACTGCTTATTAAAAGGTGATCTAAGCGATGCCACACGTTTTGTAGGCTAAAACATTTTATGTCACTTACTGCAAACATCACCTAACCAACCACTAGCTGTCTGTGTCCTGAATACACTGAAAAAAAAAAAAAGCGCGATCTCTGTGGACAGCCCAGGCTCCAAAAACAGCAACAAAAACAACCTGGGCAAACCTAGCCCATGAAAACATAACAAACTGTTCCAGCAAATCACAGACGAGATGCGCGTTTAGGAGAGTTTCAATTGCATGGGAGCAGCAGGGGAGGGAGGGGGAGGAAGTAGCGAGCTAGCTCTGTTTTGTTTGAAAGTCAACAGAAGTGACGTTACCCAGCATCGCTTAGAGCACCTTTAAGATATGAGGTTGCAAGCCCTTTTATTTTGAAAAGTAAGAAAAATGAATAACCACAACCACAATAATAATCACAATCACAGTAACTGCTGTGAATTAGTCATCATGTAGCTATGTATCCAAGCTCCTGTTCACTGACTAGTAGAATGTTTCCACTCTGGCTAATGGTGCTCCATGAGGATCTGTGTAAATCTGGGCTCAGACATGTGCACTGGGCCTCTGTGGACAAGCCACGACTTCTCCAATTTTAGAACCAGTTTGCCTACGCGGAGCGAGCAGAGACAGTTGTCACAAATTGGGACCCAACTGCACCTCTCCTCTCCTCTCCTCTCCTCTCAGCTGGGCTCTGCTGTGTGTGTGTGTGTGTGTGTGTGTGTGTGTGTGTGTGTGTGTGTGTGTGTGTGTGTGTGTGTGTGTGTGTGTGTGTGTGGCTCTGGTGGCCCTTCTCTCTCCGCCGGGAGAGGCAAACTGCTAAAGAGCCGGCTGCCTTGCCCCGAAAATAGTGCAGTAATCACTGCGGCGCAGAGAGGAATTCATTAGCGCCGTAATGCACACGCTGTTGCCAGACACGCAGAGGCACTCAGGTGCACCCAGGTGAGCGTTCAACATTCGCGTCGACAAACTCACACACACACATACACATACACACACACACACACACACACACGCACGCTTACAGACACAGATGCAGAAACACACGTAGAAACAAACCTGACATCTGTATCACGACACCGAGCAGCCTGTCATACAGAATAAACTCTTGTTTAGCTAGTTTGCAGAACAAGCGTTTCGTCTGGAGCGGCGGCACCCAGGTGGGCGGGTTACTTCCCTTCCAGCAGCCTTCACTCAGCTTAGTTAGGAATCCAGCAATGCACACCAGGCTACCTGAAACAGTCCCCGTGATTGGTCAGCCTTACCTTCGTACAGCCAATCGCTGAGGCCGTTGAAGATGACACCCTCTTTGCCGCTGGACACCAGACGGATCGATCGCTTCTCCACTGTGGCCCGGTAGTAGATGTTGTTCTCAAATATGAAAATCTAAGAGAGAGAAGGGGGGGGGGGGGGCAAATTAACTGACATGTGAATTAGATCGATAGCTACTCCATTGTGATGAGGAATCACTGATCATGATGGATGAGACTTGTCCTCTTTGTGTGCATGAGGATGTGTCAGTATGTAACTGACAAAACGGGATCTGTTGCATTTCCAGACAGACAGACAGACAGACAGACAGACAGACAGACACACACACACACACACACACACACACAATACAGCTACTTACTATTCAACAGTCACATCGTGCACACATATATTTCCATCATCAATCATAGTTTTTATCCGCCGGCCGCTCAGACCCTCCCATGCAGAGCTATTCACTTAGCTATTCACTGGCATTTCCACCAAATCATAGTTATTAGAGTATCTGCATGAGATGAACCGACACTTACATTTGCAAAAAAAGCTATAGTTTTCAAATACTGTGCTGGCTTTTGTAGGCATCACATATCATTTCTAAAAGCTAATAAAAATACAAGTCTTATACAAACACTTCTAATCAGTTTCAATCCCACATCTAATATATCCAATCCAAACAACACACAGACATGTCTTTAAGTCCTGAGAGGTGTCTGCGGGCCATGCTAGGCCCGAGGCTTTCTAGATGATTCTCTGAAGCAGATCTGCTGGATCAGAATGGCGGAGCCCACTGCAAAACTGAAGACACTGAACCCTTCTATCCCCCCAAGACCAGGACAGAGCCACACTGATCCTAGGATATCTGTATGATCTGCGGCATTTCTAACACATATTGAACACGTCCTGAACAAACTACGCACGATAACCCAAATGTCACAGATGGCTTCTACTGCTCGTGGAGTGAGCCTCAGGGTGAGGGTGTTGTTAGGGGATGGAGGTGTATCTGGCTGGTAGCGCCCAGTAGGGGTACCTCAGCAGGGATGCCACGAGGGATTATCTACCGTACCTTCCCTCTCTCTGCTCAAGGTGGATACTTGGATCATCAGGATACTGACTGTCCAACACCCCAATAGCACAAACTGAGCTGACATGTCTCCCATATTTATTGAGCTATTTGTATCTCCGGGTGAAAAAGCTTATGAGCTGTTTTGCATGTGCACCCCTGGCAAGCCATTTCATTCCATTAGCAGCTCATCTAATGTCTTACAAATACTCCATCTGGTGTCTGTGGGGCTCAGGCAATTGGCAGGACATTTTTTGTTTTTTGCTGCATTGAAAAGAAGACCTTGGTCCAATGCCAATGTGTTGTAGGTGTTGTAGCAAGGAGGGAGCATAAAGATAACCTGTTCACAGAGAAGCCTCTGTGATCGACTGGGCGCCAAGCCAAGCCTCGCCTCCTGTCAGTCACGCGTGCCCACCTGTGAGGGGATCTGACAGGTGTGTGTGCCCCCGTGGCGACTGTGACGGATCAGAGGTGAGAGCCACCAAAGGAGAGGGCCAGCGGAGAGACAAGGAGATGAGAGGAGAAGAGGAGAGGAGAGGAGGAGATGAGAGGAGAAGAGAGGAGAGGGGAGGGGAGGGGAGAGGAGAGGAGGAGAGAGGAGGAGAGGAGAGGAGACGAGAGGGGAGGGGAGAGGAGAAAAGGAGGAGAGGAAAGGAGAGGAGAGGAGAGGAGAAGAGAGGAGAGGAGAGGAGAAGAGAAGAGAAGAGAAGAGAGGGGAGGGGAGGGGAGAAGAGGAGGAGAGGGGAGGGGAGAGGAGATGAGATGAGAGGAGAAGAGAGGGGAGGGGAGAGGAGGGGAGAGGAGAGGAGAGGAGGAGGAGAGGAGGGGAGAGGAGAGGAGGGGAGAAGAGGAGGAGAGGAGAGGAGAGGAGGGGAGGGGAAAGGAGGAATGGGGAGGGGAATAGAGGAGGGGAGAGAAGAGAGGACAATATGTGGGGGAGAGGTGAAGGTGAAGAAAGGAGATGAGATGAGACAAGAGGAGCACTGATGCACAAACACACCTCACACGTACACACACACACACACACACACACACACAGACAAATACAATCGCACATCCACACATGTACACACACACACACACACACACAGACACACACACAGACACACACACAGACACACACACACACACACACACACACACACACACAGACAAATACAGTCGCACATCCACACATGTACTCACACACACACACATAGAGATATCCACACACAGAGACAGAGACATCCACACACACTATTGACAATCAGTGGCTCAGAAGAGGGAGATGTGGGCTTCATCGATCCTTCATCCCTGCAGTCAGCCCTGAGCCCAGATTAGACAGGATGAGAGGCGAGAGCTGGATCACACAGACGCTGACTGCGCCCGCTCAAAACCACAACACACCACACTCCAGGATTCCTCCAGAATATCGTTCTGTCAATATTTCTCCATGTGTGTGACTGTGGGTGTGTGTGTATGTGTGTGTTTAGGGTAAAACAATTAAAATATTCATAAAACACAGAACAAAAGATTGCTGTTGAACCTTGATTTAAAATATCCTGCCTTTTCTTTTTCTCTCTCCTCTCTTTCCCTCCTTTTTTCCCCTTGCCCTCTCATCCTCCTCTCCTTTCCCTTCTTTCTTTGTCCTTACATCAAGGTCAGCCCTTTGGCGCAACAGAGCTTAGCAGTGAAACAGCCAAACCTACAAGCGGCAAGCTGTTGAACTGTCCTGTACCCAAGGCAACGACTTCATTTCCGGGCACTTATCTCAAAGACATCTCGTGTCCAAGTGAAGATTTCCTGGCAGACCTCCCGCTCCAGAATAAAGCAGGGGAACAAAAGGCCCAGGCTGGACTGCAAACTCACAGTGCAGCTCAATGACAATATTAGAACAATGGTTGAGTGCCCACAGAAGACTGGACGGGTGGCATACAAATTGACCTACAGGAATGGACAGCCAGTGTCATTTAACAAAGACTGGAAATGGCAGCTATAAAGAAGAAAGTCTCTCTAAGCTCAGTATGTGTTCCACAAATGTGGTATTTAATACATTTCACATATTTGTAGCAAATATGCAACAACATGCATTTCATCTCCTGGTAGAATAGATTTATTTTCTTTCTCTGTAATGTGATCTTCTTGATCATAGTGTAATCCGTCTGAAGCTCAGTTAAAAGTGTTAAGGCTTTGGTGATTCATCAGTTAACTAAAGCACATTGATGATATGATGAAAGGAGCTAATCTTGACAATTCTAAGAGAGACAATCTTAGTATATTATTTCTCAAAATGCCTCATTACCGAATATACACTAAATTGGACAAAGATTGACAATCAAAACCTCTTGTGTTTTGAGATTATAATCAAACTCAAGCTCAAGCGCAGGCTACAAATAAATGAATAAATCCTTGGTGGAGAGAAAAACACCCAATTTCTTCACTTTACAATGATACTTGTTTAATCAGTTCTTTCATATACCCCTAGTGGTATGTTCAGCCTGCTCCACTAAAAATTAAAGCACTTCATCAAAAGGGTACGCCGAGATGGGCTTTCTGATCAGTTTGGTGGATGATCAGCATGGCTGTATCTGCATATGGGTCCCAATAAGAAGCAGGAATACCGGTATATATATATATATATATATATCTCCACCTCCTAAACCAGGAAATTATATATATATATATATATATATATATATATATATATATATATATATATATATATAATTTCCTGGCTTAGGAGGTCTTAAAGGAGAATTCCGGTGTGATATTGACCTAAAGTGTATTGAAACATGATACCGAGTGTGAACGTATGTCTCATAGCCCATCTCGGCTTGTCCCCTGCACTCCAAAATCTGGCGCTAGTTAGCCGATGCTACCAACAGCTTTTTTAATAGTGGTGCTAGCCATGCAAATAAATCACTGTTTTACAACCATTTACGAGGCTCAATGTATCTCCACACTTCATTGGTAGACTTCCGAGGGCCCTGACATTTAAAACGAGACATTGAGAACTTTGAAAAAGCACTGGTAGTTTACTTACAAGACGATTTATACAGACAGTATCTTCACGAAGTTTAGCGTTTGCAGCCATCTTGAATTTAGTCACGATAAGTCGAGCAACGAGTAAGAATGAACCATAGACTGTATGGAATGAACAGGTATGATAAGGGATCAGATTCCAAAAATAATTCTGTGGAAATGCATGGAAATGCCGGAATCCATGCATTTCCACTGAATTATTTTTGGAATGCGATCCCTTATCATACCTGTTCATTCTTACTTGTCGCTCGACTTATCGTGACTAAATTCAAGATGGCTGCAAACGCTAAACTTCGTGAAGATACTGTCTGCACAAATCGTCTTGTAAGTAAACTACCAGTGCTTTTTCAAAGTTCTCAATGTCTCGTTTTAAATGTCAGGGTCCTTGGAAGTCTACCAATGAAGTGTGGAGATACATTGAGCCTCGTAAATGGGTGTAAAACAGTGATTTATTTGCATGGCTAGCCCGATGCCGAAGCACCACCATTGAAAAAGCTGTTGGTAGCATCGGCTAACTAGCGCCAGATTTTGGAGTGCAGGGGACAAGCTGAGATGGGCTATGAGACATACGTTCACACTCGGTATCATGTTTCAACACACTTTAGGTCAATATCACACCGGAATTCTCCTTTAAGAACTGAGTTAAGAAATCTCTGGTGAGGAATACTTTTTTGTGTGAATCTTTTGAGCTATCTGAGCTAACAAAACATTGAAGTTGGACAGAAAACATCAAATCCTCTGCATGGAAACATTCTGTTCTCTTTCAAACCATTAGAGAAATTGTACCCTCAAGAACATAGGATAATTGTTGTAAACAGCAGCTTATGTAAAAATTACAGGGTCTTAGCTCAGAGGTAACAGGTCTGTGAGGACTTAACTGTGTGTTTCCAATCCTGATGTTAGTAAATTCATAATTCTCTCTCTCTCTTTTGCTCGCTCTTTCTCAGCCAGACTGTCTCTCCATCTCCAAACTAGTTTCTCTCTCTCTCTCTCTGAGCTGAAATGCCTCTGTTGTGGACATGTGGGGGCTCAACTGTGGGCTGGATGCTCTTACACGCTTCACCAAGAAAGATTCGCTCTCTTAGTGTGATACCCAGTGGATTAGCTCCAGTGGGAGAAAGGTCCAAAACACCAAAAGTAAGAGGCGTGGGCAGTCATGAACTGAATTACACACACACACACACACACACACACACACACACACACACACACAAACACAAATGCACACAAACACACACACACACACACACACACAAATTGGAGAAAATGAGTCTGGTTGGGATTTTCTTTGGCTCTTTTATCAGCGACTCAAATTCAAACATGGTGGCTGCTTCATGTGATCAGCAATTACATTTCCAAAGTGATGCAAGGTTATACCTGCTATGTGTTCTATACACAAAGGGCACATAAAGATTAGCATAAAATAACCAACTATGTTAACCTGGCTTGGTTTCCAATATTACAATCTCCTTCCACTTCAATCTGAAATGTGGAACGATCAGACCATTTGTTTTTTGTAATTATCTGTGCATGTTATAAGGGTAAACACAGACAAAGGAATGACTAAAAGAGGCAGCAGAGCAGGAGCTTTTCCACAGCTCAGGAGAACAGCAGCTCTAATTGAAGTTGATAGCTTTGGGTGTGCTTTGTCTCATGACTGATGAGGGCTGACAGAAGCGGAGAGTGGGCCATATCAATCCACAGACTTCGCTAATTAATCCATGTCTCAGATTACAGGTAATTAATCCCAATGCGGTGGTAGCTGTGATCGCTGATCACACAAGTGTCTAGAGTGTCACATACAAACACAAACATACAAACACAAACACACAAACACACACACACACACACACACACACTCACATACACACACACACACACACACACACACGTTTGCCTGTTTGCCAACAATTAATATACTGAAAGATGATGAGGATTGTGGAAGATGTCGTCCTTACCAGTTGCTGACCCTGCGGCCCCCAGCCTGCATACTGCAGCTTTGCATTGCGCACCTCTGGAGGGTTGAGGTCCCATGTCTCCCTGAGCAAGGGGGGGGGGGGCAAGGGAAAGGAAGAGGGATACAAGAGAATGGCCTCCACTGTGAGTCTTATGTAGCTTTTGTAAAATGTATATATAACCTATATAAAACCATTACCATCATAATCTATGGTGATACATAAATGTAAATATTATGCATGCATTCCACCAGACGCATATTTACTATTCACTACTCACTTCCACAAAAGAAGGAACGGTGTGAGAAAGAAGGAAAAGTTGTCTGTTGAAGGAAAAGTGTCTGTGTGTATGTGTGTCAGTGTGTGTATGTGTTTCAGTGTGTGTATGTGTGTCAGTGTGTCAGTGTGTGTGTGTGTGTGTGTGTTTATGTGTGTTGTAAAAGAGGGTGTCAGTGAATATGTTGGGGTGTGTATGTGTGTGTGTCATGGCTGCCTCTCTCCCTGTCAGCCTATGCTGGAGGGAGGCCTTGGATTTTATTAGGGCAGGCAGTAAACACAAGCGCTCTGCTACGACGCCATTAGCAGAAGTGCTGGCGCTGCAGGTTAGCAATGCCAGGAGATGGCTGTCCTCTGTCTCCGTCAAGATAGAGAGATGGCTGGTGGCTGAATATGCAGCTGGGATGCAGTGCTCCTCTCCACCTCAAGATGGCACTAGAGAGGGGCACTTCACACGCCTTTGAAACACACTTTATTCCACCACTTTATGAAAAAAAACTATATTTTTCTTCACCACAAAGTTATGCCTATGTCTGTTTTCTTATGTCTGCTTTTGTGTGTGATCTGATATCCTAAAGTGTTGAGATCCAGGATAGATTCAGGATAGAGTTGCCCAGGGGACATTAAATGTCAGAGCAGCTTAGCATCAGATTACTGTAGATGTGAATGCCAAACAGTGGAACATAAATACAAAATCAGATTGGGAAAGAACATTTTCAATGATAAACTGCTGTTGTGAGCCTTTTTTTGGAAAATTTGGTAAGCACAGTTTGCCTCACTGAAACACAACAGAGGAATTGCAAACTTCAACCATGCTCCGCTGACAGTAGCGCAACACGCTTCACTATTCGCTTTGATCAAAGAGTGCTGAGAAAGATGACCGATACTTACGGCGTCTCCAAGCTGCATATGATGTAGGACGCGATGAAGGAGTGCTGGTATATCTGAAACAGACAAAGGACAGTGCTGTGGGCCACCATATGATCTCTGACACAATTCAGTACCTCTCCCTGGAAAGCTCAGGGAAGAAGCTTCAGTCCTCCAGAGTCCTTCAGAGAGCAAACAACTTCAAGGCTCACTTTGAATTATTTTAGCGTCTCTGTGGATTTTCAATATTGGCTCAGTGTGGTCAGCTGACTGACCACTGATAAACCCGTTCTACAATTTCCCTTTTGCTGCCTTCTCATACTCAACTGTTGTGACAACACTCCATTACCCTGTTTGTCTCTCTACCTATCTCTTGTTTACATTCTCTTTGTCACGATCCTGCCCTGGATCTCTAGATCCGGGTTCATGTTTCCTGTGTATTATGTTTGTGCCCTGTAGTGGGTTATCTGCATTTTGCCATGTCTTCTGTTCCTTGTCACTTCCTGTGTCATGTACCATGTGTTCCTTTGTTTACCCTTGTCATGTGCTCTTGTTACTTCCTGTGTTCTGAACCATGTGCTGCTTTGTTTACCCTTGTCATGTGCTTTTGTTCCTTGTCTCCGCCCCTCACCTGAGCCATGTTCCCTAATTTATTGCCCTGATTGTTTTCCACCTGTGCCTTGTTAGTCTTGTTCAGTGTTGTGTATTTAAACCCTGTCTTGTGTGCTTTGCTTTGCTGGATTATTTTGTCTCTAGTCAAGTTTGTGCATATTCTCGGCCAGTTTTGACAGGCACATGGTCTCGTCCGTTGATGTTCTTGTCCTCTCCCTGTGGTGCTGCTACAAAGAGCTCTTACCTTCATAATATGCTACTTGCCTAACAGAGACTCTCCCAAACTGCACTCAGACCTGCTTATTCAGGTTCTGGAAGAAGAGGTGAGGAGCACCTGATGAAAGAATTTCTAGTGCTCTTCTGCTTCTGTTACATTACAGTATGTTCCTGCCGCCTAAGTCACACTGGTTCTCTGGCTGCCACAAAACATGCATGGGTCTATGGAGGCTTTTCAATAGTTAAAGCATTCCTCATAAAAGGCACACACTGAATGTATGTTTGTAATCTTTGATAAGGGCTGAATGTATTTTTCATGGTTGCTTGGTAACAGACATCGACCTTGGGATCACCCCAACCATGGTTTGACTATTGAGGTTTGTGGAGGAAAAGCCCTAGACAAATACATAGACACTAACACATATACACCACCCACATAAATACACATACACACCAACACAAATACACTTATACTGTATAGCCAACTTCAGCCAACATTCTTTCAGGTGCCCTTTCCTTGCAGAGCATGCTGGAGTGGGAGTTTGATTGACAGATGTAGAGCTGCGGAGGAGTTAAAGACTAGCATGCAACACCTTTAGCCGAGCAAACAATGTGTCTGAAAGTGCCCAAGTGTGTGTGTATGTGAGAGAAAGAGAGGGAGAAAGAGAAAGAGTGCAAAAGAATGAATGAGAAGACTGAGCTTGTATAGGGAGGTTGTGTGTGTGTGTGTGTGCGCGCGCGCATGTGTTTGTCTGCCTGCATGTGTGCTAATGTGTGTGTGTGTGTGCAAGCACAATGACAGCTGGGGGACAACGCTGTCATCCATCAAGGCGATAGTAGGGCTGACATGGAATAACAAACATGGAATAAAAAACTTTCTTGCTTGTAGGTTCTCTCTCTCTCTCTCTCTCTCTCTCTCTCTCTCTCTCTCTCTCACACACACACGTAGAGAGTGTCAGGGTGGATGTCACCCTTTTTGCTCTGGTTTGAACAGGACACAACAGAAGGTGTGATTATGGCTGCTGGCTCTATTGTCTCGCTGTCTCTTCAACAGAACTTCTCGCCCTCGCTTCCCTAACTCAAACACTCATCCTTTGACATTGCTCCTCACCCTTCTCTTCCTCACCCCCCCCCCCCTCTCCTTTTTCTCCCTCTTCTGTGTCTCTCTCTCTTCCTTCTGTCAGTCTGAGTCTGAATGGTCATAGCCCTGTCCTCCCCTCCGTCTCTTCCTTCTGTCGTGGAGCAGCTGTGCTCGACAGAATGCCGTGTCTTATTGTGCACCTGTTTATGTGCTTTCAGTTTTGTGCTCTCAGTACAGGACACGACACGAGGACATGGACCAGCAGGGAGCTAGATGATACATTCGCCTCATATATACACACACACACACACACACACACACACACACATAGGGCAGTGACCATGCCAACCATTTCTGTCATGGTTCCATGTTCCATATGCATCACAGACTTTCACCTCCACGTGCTCTCTTTTTATCTGTTTCTCTTTACCTTCAGTCTCCCCCCCCTCTCTCCCTTTCTTATCTATACCTCCTTTCTCATTCCAACCTTCTCCACTTTCTCTCTCTTTATTCCCTGCTCTCTGGTTTTCTCCATCTCAGCAGTTCTGAACTATATTCAACACTGCTCTGGTGTGTGTGTGTGCGTGTGTGTATGTGTGTGTGTGTGTGTGTGTGTGTGTGTGTGTGTGTGTGTGTGCATGGCAGAGTGAGTGAACGATAGAGCAACATAGAGAGAGAGAGAGAGAGAGAGAGAGTGTGTGTTTGTGTGTGTGTGTGTGTGTGTGTATGTGTGTGTGTGTGTGTGTGTGTGTGTGTGTGTGCATGGCAGAGTGAGTGAACGATAGAGCAACATAGAGAGAGAGAGAGAGAGAGAGAGAGAGAGAGAGAGAGAGAGAGTGTGTGTTTGTGTGTGTGTGTGTGTGTGTGTGTATGTGTGTGTGTATTTTTGTCCTTCCAGTGACGTTCCACTCGGGTGTATCTGAGATCTGTGGCAAGCAGTGGAGTGTGACGGCCCCTCTCCCCCTGTGGTGATGATTACTTCCACACCTCACTCTTCTCTCCCGCCCTGCCAGCGCACACACACACACACACACACACTCTCCAAGAAATAGTCACATGCTCATCTACCCTCTGAATCATACAGAGTCTGTCTTCAAAACACAGAAACTAGCTTTACTGAGGGACAAATGCTATACCTCTAACTTTCACACACCATGACTCCCAACTAGCTCTACATCTCTCACACAAAACCACAGGGCATAACACACAAGAACATGGCATCCAATTTTCTAAAGTAGGCATGACTTACCGGCACAACATTGTAGGCCAGCAGCACATAGCGCAGGTCTGGGGACAGCTCGTATTTACTGGCCTGGTACAGCGTCTGGAGGAAGGGAGAGGAGAGGAGAGGAGGGGAGAGGAGGGGAAAACAGGAGATGTGAGACAGGTCCCTACGCATGGCCCCCTGCTCTAATGTGAGCCTTTAAACAGGCCGGCTTTTTGACAGATTGCATCTCACAGATGGTCAACTGGAAGGCATTCATCTCCGACAACGGAGCCCCTTGCTGATATGGAACAATCACGTCGTCGCCCGCACTCGCGTCGTTCCTCAAAAGGGGCCGCGTTTCAGCGAGCACAACAATCAGTCACTCGGCGGCCGCATACTCATCTTTAGCGAAGGCACGAACATCCAGCATCACACTAATGACACAGCTTTCAATGCCTCATTTGTAACAAAAGGGGCCTGAGGCACCATGTATTTCCTGACGGTGAGGGAAAAATAAGTTTTCAGTCAAAAGTGGCCAAGGGAAGAACACCAATCTTACAGCTCTGCCCAGCATATTCCAAATGCATCTCGCTTGCACAGTGTATCTTTTTTTGCAGAGCTACGCCCAGGACATTATGGAGGGATGGAGGAGAGGGTTTTGGGGAGAACTTACAAATATTTTATTGGGCACCAGCACCGTCCGCTCCATGGTCTCCACGTTGAGCCGCACCACGTCTCCCTCACGCGTGCGGTACAGCAGCTCATTACCTGCAGAACAGAGACGGAGACATGAAAAAGACATGATGGAGACAAGGAAGTACGAGGAAGGGGTGGACAAGACAGTACAATGAGAGAGGGAGGGGGAGAGAGAGAGAGAGAGAAATAAGGAGGAGGAGACAGAGAGAAAACCAAAGAAAAGGGAGAGTGGGAGTGAGATACAGTCAGTAAGTAAGAAGAGTGAGATACTGCAAAATATAGAAACACAGTGAGGGATCGAGAGAAAAGTAAGAAAAGGACAAAAATGGAAAAGAAAGAGAGAGAGAGAGAGAGAGAGAGAGAGAAGGATGAAGATTAGAAAAGGAGATGAAGACAGGGAAGAGACAGGGAAGCAAACTAAAGGCAAGCATTCATCAAAGTGCCCTCCACCCCCGTGGCGCTATCTGTCCTGCATCCAACCAATCATAGAGGCTACAGCAGGGGGTTTGACAGTCGCAGGTCTTATTTGGTGGCAACACACAGTTTAACCACACACCTACAGACACACACACACACACACACACACACACACACACACACACACACACACACACACACACACAATAGACACTCTTTTCATCCTGGCTGTTCTTCACTTTGGCAGCTCCACTGACATTTCCAAGGACGCCCCAGACAGCTCTGTTGGTACTATTGAGGTGCATTCGACTCAGACGCCCTCAGAGGAAAGCACAGGAGAGCAAACTGGCCTTCCAGTGGGGGCACTGCAGACAGGGGATGAGGAGGCCACTGCTATGACAGGGGTGGGGTGGGTGTGGGGGGGTGGGTGGGTGTGGGCAAAGCTCTTTCGCTTTTATCCCACGTCACATAGCTAATTGTTGATAAGAGGTGACTCCATTACCATCACAATGGCGACAGTGTCAAAAGAATGAGGGGCCAAAAGAATAGCAATTCCAGAAAACTGAGATTGGCACAGTCACACACACAGTCACACACACACACACACACACACACACACACACACACACTGACCAGTCTCAATTAACTGCTCTCCTTCGCACTGCTGTCACATAAAAGACAGAACATTGTGCGGCTCTGATAACAGCGCCACGTCCCGAGAGCTCGTTCCTGATAATAACAAACCTCCACCTCAACCTGTAGATTAACACTCCCCCTGACCTTGTGTTACTTCACAGGATAATCACAGCCCTTCCAAACACAGGATAAGCACTCTCTCTTTCTCACTCACTCACTCCTACTTTCACTCACTCACTCACTCCCTCTCTTTGTTTCAGGTTGTATGTCTTTCTGTTGTGCATGGTTGAATGTAGGGTGCCCTTGGGTGCAGTCCACTTGTGTGTGTGTGTGTGTGTGTGTGCGTGCGTGCGTGTGCGTGTGCGTGTGTGTGTGCGTGTGTATGTGTACATGACGTGTGTGTGTGTGTGTGGGTGGGTGTGTGTGCGTGTGTATGTGTACATGACAGGTGTGTGTCTGTTCCTAGAGACTGACAGATGGACAGACCGCTCACTCCCTCGTTCATCTCTGTGGGCACTGCCCAACTCTGTGCCAACCAGCCAGCCGGACGTCCCCTTTCAGACTCTCTTTCTGCGGCGGTGCCTTAGATCAGCAGCTCATCTCCCTGTCCACTCCTCCTGGCTGCCAACAGTCTGCCCTCTCTATCCGTCACCATGCTGGGTGAGAGTACAGTGCGGTACACTGTTTGTCCATCGCTCATGTGTCCAGACGTGCAAGCCTGCTCTCAGCAGCTTTGGCCAAGGCTGTGTGGCTGGGTGATTCACATAAGCTACTCAAACACCGATCCATTCTGGGATTGTGTACAGAAATTAAGCCCATATGCACTGCTCTGAAAATCAACTTTATTTTACTCAAATTAGCATGCTGATCTACATACTCTTTATTGGTTCAGTCAAACTCAAGACATTTACCATAGCAATTCCGCCACCTGAAAGTCATTCTTGACTTGAACATTCTTGAATATTCCAGAAGGTGTCCTAGCCAAAGATATGCCGTTTCCATACCTTTGTTCATGGCTTACAAAAACACAATACCTGTATAGGCTACTGCTTTTGCTACCACGAGAGCATACTGAGTCAAAATGTCTCTCCTGCCTGTCTGAGATCTCACTCTCCACATGTACTGTAGCCTGCTGGTGTGGGCAGCTCTGTCCACCTTAAACAAACCTACATGTAGCAAGTCCAGTCCACCTCTGTGGGCTGCTCTTCTGACTCATTCGCTACCCTGGGGCTCTGGCTATTTGTTGACTTTTGTCCCTGCCTGTCAGTGTAAGGCAAATGCTTTGTTCACTCAATAAGTCACACCACTGTAATGATGCTTCTCTCTCTCTATCACTCTCTCTCTTTTGATGCTTCTCTCTCTCTATCACTCTCTCTCTTTCTCCTTTGTATCTTTTCTTCCACACCTCTCAACATCTTTGAACACCATCTCTCACCCTCATTTCCTTGTTTCCTCATTGGCTGTCAGGTGTACTAGACCACCCTGTGTTGTCAGCAGAATAACCTTTCACCCCTCACAGGCCGCCTCTTCCTTTTCTCCTCCTCCCCCTGTGTTCTATCTTTCATTTCATCCTGCTCTTTTACCTTTCACAGCATGCTGTTTCTTCAGCTACAGGAGGAGGCACTGTCTATTCTCCTAGGCTCTGCACAGAGTCATGCCGCACTCACACAAAGATACACACACTAATCCGCATGCGCACACACAAACACACCTGTGCACAAGCACACACACAAACACACACACACTGGCACCAACAGCTATACACACACACACACGCACACGCACACGCACGCGCACGCACACGCACACATACACACATACACACATACCAACCCCAAACAAAAACCCTCACACATACAAACCCCCCAACAAAAACCTTCACATACACACATGTATGCTGCTGCCCTGCGGCGAGTGCTCATTAAGCCTGCGGACACTGTCACGCTGGTCTTCCCTCCGTGCAACCCTTAGGCGATCTCTCACTCCCCTCATAACTCTCCAACCTGGGGCAATCACCTGTTCTCTCCCTCCCTCTCCTCCCCCTATCCCTCCCTCACTCCATTCTGCTGGCTCACTCTCCACAAACATGATAGAGTAGCCCAAGGCTATGATTTCACCATGATCTACTTCTCTCTCTCTCTCTCTTTGTGTGTGTGTGTGTGAGTTTGTTTGTCCTTCTCGAACTCACACTCACACACACTCAGTCAATTGGCAGATTATCACAAAAGCCTCCAAATGTTAGAAAAGCTCAAGTCTCCAAATGTTCACCAACTCACTCTCCCTCCATACAGATCCCACTGTGGATTTTTATAGCTATCTCTTCAACATTAGAAATGGATTAAATGGTGCTACTCCTCGGGCAATACAAACTTGGAAAAATGGAATTGCCAGAGTTCAAGACATTTTACTGGAGAGAAACTAAGTGGACTGTTTTATACTGACTGTGCTACATTGACGTGCATCCCATGTGGTAGGGGTGGGGGTGGGGGGTATGTTTGGGTTTGTGTATCTGTATTGTAACAATTCCTTTCATATATGTTGTTATCCATCAAATACAATAAAAAGTGAGTACAAAAAAGGAATGGATTACCATTGATTGGCAATAGGGAGTTAGACCATACAGTCTTTTCTGTCTGTTATTGGAGGCTGTCTGGGTGGGTCAGATGACTTGTCCACTGGGGGCGGTGGTAGTGTAGTGGTTAAGGAGCTGGGCTAGCGTGCAGTAGCCTGAAAGTTGTCGGTTCAATTCCCGGCTTCCACCGCTGTGCCCTTGAGCAAGGCACTTAACCCCAAGTTGCTCCGGGGACAATGTGATCCCTTGTAATATAGCTGACATATGTAAGTCACTTTGGTCAAGAAGTGTCTGCTAAATGTAATGTAATGTAATGTAATCTCTAGTCAGCCTGCTTGAAGAATCGTGTGTGTGTGTGAGTGTGTGTGTGTGTGTGTGTGTGTCTGTGCATGTCATAGTGTGTATGAAAGAGAGGGGGAGAAAAAATCTGGAGATAGAAACTGTGTGTGTGTGTGTGTGTGTGTGTGTGTGTGTGTGTGTGTGTGTGTGTGTGTGTGTGTGTGTGTGTGTGTGTGTGTGTGTGTGTGTGTGTGTGTGTGTGTGTGTGTGTGTGTGTGTCTGTCTTGCTGGGCTCAGGTGGTTAGTGGTTGTGTATATCAGTGTGCCAGATGGACTCGGTGAACCCTGGCATAAAGAGGTATCACTGAGGTGACGGCCTACTTGTGTGTATGTGTATGTGTGTGTGTGTGTGTGTGTGTGTGTGTGTATATGTGTGTATATGAGTGTCTGTGTATGTGTATGCTTGGAGAGGCACATGATAGCCAGAGGCAAATCCCCACCCTCCGGCTAGCCTCTACAAGCCCGACATCCTCCTCCGACCGTGACCCCAACCCCATTGCCACCAACACTCATGAGTCTACTGCCTCAGCTTTGATGGAGGCATTTTTATATCCATCTGAGTACATTCCACATCTCTCTCTCTCCCATCTACCCTCAGAGGCGCTCGGTCTCCATCTCCAACTCTGCTCATCCGTTAGGTCTCCGTGGCGACCCATCCATTCACTGGAGCGGGCTTCCGTCTTCCTGGCCTCTGTTCTCAGTTCATCTCACTTGATGACATCATGCATCGTGCAGACAACCTCCCCCCCCCCCCCCCCCCGCACACACACACACACACACAGATACCACACACACACAGAGCAACAATTTCATTCATCCATCCACAGATGTGAGTGCACACATAGACACAGACACACACACACTCACACATACACATACACATACACACACACACACAAACACGCACACACCTCCCCTGATTGCCTTGTCTGTCTGTTGCTGTGCTAAGCTGTGATAAATCAGAGCACCGTTCCATCTGCATCTACATTATCTGCCTCTTCCTGGATCTGTCACTGCTGTCTCTCAGCGGATAAACATGACTCATCAGAAGCACTGGTCTGTACATGAACAAGATGGCCTTGCCATTTAAACAGCAGCTCAGATGGAAGCCAGTGTGTGTGATTTCATCAAGCCAGTACCTTTCCGGAAATGTTGCTGCTGCAGCTGGCGTCTTTAGGGGAAAGTCCGTAGGAGTCGATTGCCGAGTGTGGAGTAACAAGCTCTGGAAATTCACAATTTTGTTGCCGTTTTTTTTTTTTTTAAAACATAGTCCAGTATTTCTTTTGAAATTGAAATGAAGTTGTATGGACTGGACTATGTTTTTTTTTTTTTTTTTTAAACGGCGACGAAATTTTGAATTTCCAGAGCGTTTTACTCCACACTCGGCAATCGACTCCTACTGACTTTCCCCTAAAGACGCCAGCTGCAGCAGCAACATTTCCTGTGTATCCATGAGTTGATTGGGTGTCACACCCCAAACCAAGGCTGGGAAGATGTGGTGGTTCCAAGTTGACGTGCTTGGATGAATTTGCACACCAAACACTGCCAACGCAATTATGTAGACTTATTCTAACAAAGAAAGAAGTTGCAAAAGGGCTACCAAGTTCAAAGTGCAAAATGTTTTGTGGTCTTAGACCACCATCAGTGCAAACACTTCCAGAAAAGATACACCTTCCTTTAGTATTTCTTCACTGAATGACAGTGATAGAGATTGGGTGTGTAGGGCTACATTTCCCTGAACAGCGTTATTTTAAAAAACAACATTGAGTAGGTCGGATAACATAACAGAATCAAGAAAGTAATGCACAGAGGATACAGTAAATTACAAACATCCAACATCAAGTCTGCCTGGGTGTAGAAGTCTATAACATGGCCGTGATGGGACTGTTTTTAGAAAATAACACATTGTAATACAACATAAAACATCAGTATGCACAATAAATCAAAATCATTGTACAAACCCAATGGGTTCAGAGTTTTCAAATTTTACTTCACACTTGAGAGGGCCAAGTACAACTGCTTCTCCACAAGGGGAAACCTCTATATTCCCAAGAATCTGAGGTCTGAGGGTTTACTCTGTGTATCCAGGCATACATTTTAACTTGAGTCCTTGTTAAGTGTTGCTAGCACTGCGCTTGGGGGTTGCTCAGGTCACAGGGAAGTTGACTGGCATGGTGAGGATAAGGGGACCGCAGGCTAGCGATGTCAACACACATTCTGGGTAAAGTCTGCTAATTGCAGAGCTGCAGCTGATGATGGAGACGGGAGATAAAGGCCCACGCAACTTTATCCGCAACTTTTCTCCCCCTCCCTGTGTCGAGTTTAATTGCCTCTGATTAAATTGATTTTCTTCTTCTTGTCGAGGTAATTTGCTCTCAACGAGGGCACCAGATAAGGGCCCGTCTGGTGGAGGTGGGAGAGGGGGAGGAGGGGAGAAAAGAAAGGGAAAAATAAGGTGGAGAGAGTGATTGGCTAGGGGAAGAGGATGGAAAGTTAGTGAGGCTGTTGACGGGCAAATAAAACAAAATAAATAAAAGAGTCCCCCCACTGAGAGAGTGGGCGCCTGCTGGCTCAGGTGAGCTACAGTATAAAGGGGGAAATGGACTCATGAAAAATTCACACGGTTGTTAACTAAATTCCCTTTCCAACCCTTAACAGGTCTCATTACATACATATGTATACCGCGTTATAAAGAAAGAATTCCTCGGGTTATAAGAAGCATGTCACAAACACGGCATAATTGTGTGGTTTGTACTGTATACCTGCAATGCTGCAATCAAAGTTTCTGGGTTGAGAAAACCTTGTACTGTATACCTGCCTCTGCTGCAAGCCATTTGTGAGGTGAGTGCATTCAGGTATCCGCATGGACACTGGGAGGAAGTGAGAAACAGTTAGGTGGGCTGAGACTTCTGTCTCGTGTGTGGCTAACCACACACACACACACAGGATCCGCTGTGTTTTCCGAGACGACACAAATCCGTCCCGCAGGAAGCGTGTTCTTTCTGAGCGGAGGGTGAGTTTCCTCTCTGATTTATGGCTATCAGCCATGCCCATCAAGGTCAACCACAACCGTCATTTGTCACTGCCGCCGCCGCGGTCCTGCGTGGAGAGAGAACAGGGGCGCACGTGTGTGGACCACTAGGAAAACTGTGCCTCCGGATTGCGTACTGCCTGCGACATTAAACAACAGAGCTCTTCTGCGATTACGATCATATTGGTGATAAGGACAGGCGATATTTCGGTGTGTGGGGGGTGTGGTGGCTTGTCTGGCATGCACCATATATGCCAGACCAACGTGTGAAGAGGGAGTTATTACACGGCTTGAGGGGCAAGGAAAGTGGCACGAGGGACATTGCCAAACGCAATTTCGTTGAACTGACACAGGTCCTGCTGAGAGATGGATCTAACAACAAAAGCCAGGAATGAGCATAAGCGGATTTAAGATGCCTCTGCAGAGAGCAATGTGTCACTCAGAGGAAATGGCTGGCCCACGTTTTACGAGCTCGCAAAATATGCTGTCTGTGCCGGCCGCACTGATAATGCATTCTCTCTCTGTTTTCTGGTTTATAACCCCAAGAGTCAATTTTACACCGATGTCCGTCCCGGTTCAGACACTCCCACCCATCTCCAGAACTCCTGCTGAGCTTTGGGCCTCGATCTGGGCCAGGATCCAAGATCAGACTGTGCATTTGTCTGTGATGAACTTGTACCGGATACAAACAGACTTTTTCATTCACTTTGCAATGAATCATAAAATTGGCCCAGACCAGTGATCAGCTTTCATCGGGTTGGCTAAATGTACTTTCATAATAAACTACATTAAAGAAGTCCAGCCATAGAGCTGTACCAGTGATACTTTGTGAGTCTTATGAGCAGATGATGAGCAAATATGCAGCAGTTTGGCTGTCCAAACAACTCTACGGGGGAGCAGGAACAAATTACTAACAGTGCTGGTCATACACCTCATTATGAGAAACGTGTGACTGAAGCATCCTGGTAATAATGCCAATTTCAGTCCAACTTCACACTATACACAGACACAAACACTAACACACACTCACACACACAAACACAGAATACACACTCACTAATGAACAGTCCCCGTCTTCATGTTGCACAAATCACAGTTATTCTGCTCATAATTGGGTATCAGTTACCAGGCAACACTGCAGCGCAGGGCCATGCCAACCAGTGGTCGTTCTCCCTCAAATCCATCCTCCCCTCCTTTGGACCAGCAGCTGCGGCAGGATGCTAATTTGATTAGCGGGCTAATTGAGTGCAGAGGTGTACTCCCACACAGGCGTCTCCATTAAGGCAGGCAGTGGTCATTGCTGGGGCCTGCACACTTGTTCCCTGCCTTGAGCGCTGTGTGGAAGGGGTCACTGCCACATGGAAATTGCAGGTTAAATGCTCAGTAAGGCATTCATATATGCACATGGCTGCTCTCACCACGTCTCTCTCAATTCAGTGTGTCTGTGTGTGTGTGTGTGTGTGTGTGTGTGTGTGTGTGTGTGTGTGTGTGTGTGTGTGCATGCGTGCGTGTGTGAGGGCATGTTGTGAGTGAATGTGTATCTGTGTGTGCATGTGCGTGTGCATTCTTGGGAGATAGGACCGAAGGCAGAAAAAAATCACGCCTCAGGCAGGGTTGCACCTCCCTCTCTGACTGCTACCCAAACTGCACACACGCCTGGCGTGCCACGTAGCCTCCGCAGAAGCTGTGCTGAGTGCTGGGGGAGCCAGGGGAGGACGGGAGCCCCAGATGAATGGCTGAGGACATCAGCATCTGTGGCAGGCATCTGTGACCAGGGACAGCAGGAGTCCAGTTCCCCTGAGTCACACAGACTGCCCACTCGGTGCATATGGATGCGGGAGCTAGAAGCTATGTTTGTTTTTTTGTGCAACACTTGCACGAAAATGCATACACAGAGACACACAGACACAGACACACATACAGTACACACTATACACGTGCTTGTAAGAAGCTATGGAGATGTGAGTTATTTTGGTAAGCAGTATCAAAAGACTAATTTTATATGTTATACTGTATATTACATGTATTTCTCTGATATTTTAGTATATTTTAACATGTTTCTTAATTGTTGTCTTCTATACTGACACAAGCTGGGGGAACAATATTTAATTTTTGTATGTACGAAAGTGCACATGAAAATGACAATAAAGTACATCTTGAAATACATTTGGTGTGGTTTAGGCAACACGTGCAAAATATGTGTCACTCTACATATACAGTATATATATACATATATATATATATATATATATATATATATATACTACATCTACTATATGTGCCTATTTTTGTTTTCAGTCTGCAATGTGTCTGTAAATGTATGTGTATGAGTGTGTAACCATTTATGACTGGTGTGAGTGTGTAAGTCTGATCAATGTGACCATGTGTATGTGTCCATGTCTGTCTGAGCATTTCTGCCTGGTTTATGTGTGTGTGTGTGTGTGTGTGTGTGTGTGTGTGTGTGAGTCCTCTTATCTCCAGTGCTGGACAGGCCAGGAATGGAGTGTATGTGGGAGGCCAGTGGCAGGGTAAGTACATTAGCTGCTGTCTGGGCTCCTGCACTATCTCCTTCTGTCAGATTAAGACGAGTGATCCCTGTTTTCATCCTGCCTTTGACCCCCAGGTCAGCCCCACACTTACACCGACTCACACACTGCAATAAAGAGAGGGGGAAGGACACTTGTGTACTGCAAGGAGTGTGTGTGTGTGTGTGTGTGTGTGTGTATGTGTGTGTGTGAGAGAGAGAGAGAGAGAGAGTGTGAGTGTGAGTGTGAGTGTGTGTGTATGTGCGTGTGTGTGTGTGTTCATGCTCGCTCACGTTGATGACTTCAGTGTTGGCAGCCGTGTCGTTCACATAAACATGTTTCATGTGAAAACGTGTCAAGTACTCAATTACACGCTTTTTGATGGGAAAAAGTTCAAGGGCAAGCAATCCCCCGCATCAAGGAGCGATCTTGCACTTCTCCACCTTCTGCTCGTACCGTCTGAGAGAGGCAGTGGCGGCGCTCTGCCACTGGGGGTCAGTGGTCGGCCTGACGAGCGCATCGCGTCCCCCGGGGAAAATCTCATCTGCTCCCCGTCAGCCTCCTCATCAAGGTTAAAAGACTCTTATTCCGCTAATCATGCATCTGTTTGCTTAGTGGCGACAAGCAAATCCCTCTTTGCCCCTGCACGCTGCATTTATGGCCTCCCCACTGTGGAGGAAGTGGATGGAGGATGGGGTGTGTGTGTGTGTGGGGGTGGGGGGGGAGAGAGTGTTGGTGAAGGACACAGTGATGGAGGAGGGGGTGGCGGTGGTGACTGAGGAGGGCTAGGGTGTGGATGATTCACATGGAGAGCCAGCTGGTTCCTGCCACACAATACATTAGGCGTCTTTAATTTCTGGGCGCTGATGATGTATCTGTTTGATCTGGACGGGCGGCCCGGAGAGCGGCCGGCGCGGGGCCAGATCAATGGTCTCCGCTAATTACGCAATTATGCCGCTGCTTAGCAGCAATCGTGCTGCTGGCACTACGAACCGCAGAATGAGAACAAGTGCAGGACGAATGCAAGAGGAGGAGAGGAGGTAAGGGGGAGAGGAGAAGAGGGGAAACGAATGCAGGACAAATGCAAGAGGAGGAGAGGGGGAGAGGGGGAGAGGGGGACGCATGCAGGACGAGCAGTGCCAGTGCAGAGTGAGGGACAGGGTGATCGGCGATTTATCTGTCTCTGTCTCACACAACCTCAGGGTGACAAGGAGTACAAGGACACAGAGAATACTGGCCGACGACAGACCTGTCAATGGCCTGCTCTTCACAGCTATAGGTATGGGTCATGAAGGAATAATCTTGACTCTATTATTTAAGACCCATTGAATTGAATTTCCATTGGAAGGTATGGTTTAAATATTTAACATTGAAAGATATACTAAAGATAAGAAAAAAAGATACTAGAGTGAATCTACAGATTTGGTGTTGGTGCATATGTAAAGGCATCCAAAATGGAAAAGATGTCATTATAGACCCTTTCAACAATAAAAACAAAAACAATGCTTGAACGTTCTATTTGGGTCCCAATCTACTTCCTCTGCATTAAGATAACATATGGAATGTTAAAAAGGAAGTCTTGTGGGGCCAACTATGATGCTGATAATGGAACTCTCTTGAAAGGTCTATAGACTTGTAGAAACGGAACATGGAAAAAGTAATATCTCTACAAAGACTAATATCTCTAGCAAAGAGAAAACTGGTATGCAAGAAAAATACTTTACATTTTTTAATGACAAAAGACATGAAGTATGAAAGGACAAGCCAAATGCATGATATTTGAGCCTCTTATTGAATTATAGTCATGATTTCCAGGTAGCTGCTGGCTGACATTTTGATTTTATATTCCAACTGCCACTATATGGCATCAAATCTCCCTCCGAGTAACATTCGTCTGTCAACCCGCTCCTCTTTGAGCCCGTAAAAAAAGGAGATTATCCTTTACAGCGCGCCAGGCTTCCAAGCCATCCACAGGTGCTCCATCTTCAGCCTGCAGCACCATGCTCGAATTATCAGCGGGACGTGGCGGCTGGCTCCAGCGCTTAAACAAATGACCCGTGCGCTTGATTCATCACAGACTGCCCCCCAACCACCCCGCCGTCCCCTCCTAGGCCCATCGACCGTGTCCAGCCCGACAGTGATTGATGTGTTGGAGAAACTTCAGTCGACGAGTTTAGGATGGGGTTGGGGGGGTTGCTTCGCCATGAGTGATAGGAGGAAGACATATTCCGGAGCTTAAATTAGGTTTAAAAAATTCAATTTTCCGAGCCTGTCCCCGGGAAGCAAGTAATTGCATATGTGGCCCAGCCCGGTCTCTGGGCCCTGGGCCTCCTCTGCCGCAAATCATCCAGGCTAACTGGATCTGACATGCTAACGAAGATCACATAATCAGTCAATAACAGCCAAATGCTTCACCTCACAGTCTACAATTGTGCTTGGGGACGGGGACGTCTTTAAGAGCTCAGCATTTCATTAGAGACCAGGCATTCTGCTATGGCTATTATGGGAATGACCACAACAATGAAACATCCTGGTGTTTGTCTTCAGCAAAAAAAAGAAGTCACCCAAAAGCTTTGATTTCAGAGATGTCTCTCTAGGACTGGCTGTCTACTATGAAGATCTCTGTGGTGAAGTAGTCGAGGAGTGAAAAGAGAGATACTGAAGCACCTCGTAGGAGAGGACATATGTTTGCGTCAGCTGCATGTAATCACGGCTGAATGGCGAGGACGCCGAGGAAGTGGAAGACGGAGGGAAAAAAAGAGATGCAACAACAGCATAAGTTAGTGATCAGCCACGCTTCATTTTCTCCTGACAGATTTGTTTACGTTTGCGAGGTAGGGGATGAGACCAGAGCCGGGGAAAGTGACAGCATGAACAATGGGCAGAACATCAATCAGCACTGGGGGTGGTGTGTGTGTGTGTGGGGGGGGGGGGGGGGGTGGGGGGGGGGGGGGGTGGTGGGGGGGGGCAGTGTCATTGACGCCAGACCATCAGCGCTTCACAAAAGACTTATTCAAGATGAAGGCCACATCTCCTGGTAATTATTCATAAATGGGAAGCGTGATGGTGTACACTGCTCTCTCTCTCTCTCTCTCTCTCTCTCTCTCTCTCTCTCTCTCTCTCTCTCTCTCTCTATCTCTCTTTCTCTCTTTCTCTCTACAATTTCTTGAAAAAAAACAACATATTACCTGAATAAACTGGGTAGAACACCAACTTCGCTCTAAAAAAATACTGTGGACTATAGTCTACATTTAAAATGCAATAGCATTCATAACACTTTTGTAATAGTTTAATTATGTAGCATATCATTTGCATTCATAATCTCCACTTTCCATAATCCATGAAAGTGTAAATAATGGATTCCCAATTAGCGATGTTAATCGTTTCCCCACTGATTCGCACTGATCATTTGAAAAATTACAGCAGTGTCTGATGAGACTTTAGATATTCCATTATTCATGCACAATAATCTATAATGCATATAACACTTTCACACTACTATGGTTGTAATCAGCACACCAAGTGAACTTTACCCACATCAACCTTCCGTGTGCCACCACAAATATCACCAGCCACTTGTACTCGTAACTCGTAAATACACCTTACTGTGTCTTATTACAATGTTATAAAGCGCATATAAACACAGTGAAATCAGTAGCGTGGAGTGAGACACCCAGGCACAGGTTGCTTCATGCCTCCTAACCCTTCAACATGCTGCATCCAATATGGGAGCAGTAGGGGGTCTTCCTGAGTCTCTCTACCACATCTGCGCCTCTCAACGGGACAGCACTCGCGATTGGAGGAGACAGCTTAACGAGGCTCCGCTGGAAATCAAAGCATCTGATTAGGCAGCTGGCTGCGGCGCCCCGCTCCCCAGCCCCCACGGCCGGTTTCCCCCACCGACTTCTTCCTCCGAGCCGCCAATTACGAGCACGTGCCACTCCAGCCTTTCAGGGCTCGGGCGACTCTGTTCGTCAGCTCTGCTACACGCCGCTCCGCTCTCAAGACCACGCTGGGGAAGGAGGGCCAGCGGAGCTGAGAGAGCGAGAGAGTGAGCGGAGCTGAGAGAGCGGAGGTAGAGAGAGAGAGAGAGAGAGAGAGGAGAAACGAAATTTAGCCCTACTCATAATGAGGGATATTTATAGAGGCTTTATATAAGTGCGCCGTAATTCCTTTGAGGATCGCCAACCCAAAATGGTGCTTTTTCTCTAGGAACACAGCTGAGGAGGTCATTAGTTCTGGGAAGCAGAGGAGACCGTGAGAGTCAGCTCAAAAGAGGTCAATTCCACTTGTGGCTCCACTGACTAAGTCAAGCAAAGTATTTAAGGAAAGAGTTATGAGTTATGGACACAAACGCTGTGGGAAATTAATAATTGTCCAGTTAGGCAAAGTAGTTTGGAGAGAGTGCCCAACACAGCTGTTGGTGCTATCTGACAGTCCTGAAAATACATAGCCAGTTTACAGGAAAAGAGGAGCTGTTTAAATAGAAAATGTTGGTTTATTAACAAATGATTTGCTGAAGTCAGTAAGTGGGAAGCCAACCAAAAGTGTCTTGCATATCAGTATGATGTAAGTGTAAAGCAAAAAGGTGAATGGGCAAGGAGCCACGACCGCAGCCAGCCTCTCGTCGTCAGGCCGGAGTAACGAGAGAGCGAGCCGACTGGAAGGCGGTGATTTTAAAGACCCTCAAATCGACCCACCAATTAGCGCGGTACAGCCAACTGCAACAACTCCACCTACAGGTGACACAGAACAGCAGCGGTAGGCAATGCAGGCTGGATTACCCACGCAGGGCCAAGCCAGGGAGAGACACACCCAGCACGGCATAGCCGGGCGTGACACACACACAGACAGAGTGTGTGAGGCTGAGAAGTGAAGCTGGTGAACGAGGAGCCTTCTATTATGCTGTGTTCAAAAGCACTCTCTTCATGTGCTATTACTCCGCTTCTGAAACCCCACATTATTAAGCGATACAAGCCACAGGATCCAGTGGAATGCCAGTGCCCCAATGCCAGAGTCTAATGATGAATTGCTCTCCCCATTCACACACACACAGACACACACACACACATACACACACACTCACACAGTCATAAAAAATGCAAACACTCACTCACTCACACACACACACACACACACACACACACACACACACAATCACACGTGTAGGCACACACACACACACACACACACACACACACACACAGAATGGCACCCTCAGTGCTGCTCACAATGATAGAAATGAAACCTGTGGATTGCCCAACACAGAAATCTTTGTCTACCATCTGAAGGGGAGATAAGTACAGAGAAAAAAGCTTAACCTCCGTGGCTGGGTCCAATCCTCCCATCTGATGGAGCAAGTGCTCCTAATAATAGCACAGGAGCCTCCACTTACTACTACCCCCCCCCCCCCCCCCCACCCCCACACACACACACCAAATCTGATCCCATGCTGGGGGGAACGCAAACAGACCCACTGGAGGATGGAGGAGGAGGAGGAGGAGGAGAAGGAGGAGATGATTGGACTGGTACTCACTGCTCATCCATTTGGCTTGGGGGTCGTGAACCCTGAAGTCCTCCCCGAAGATGTCCTTCACCGTCACCTTCCCCTTGGAGGCCAGGCTATCATCATCACCTGCATGAGGAAGGAGCAACAGTTGATTTAAGAGTGTCAAATGCGATGCGAAGAGTAAAATGGCTGATACCGTTTACCGCAGGGAGGGTGCGACACTGTGTCAAGGTTGAGGGGGTGTGTCAAGATTGAAACGCATTAAACAGGCATATATTAATTTACTGAAAAGGAAATACCCTAAAAACCCTAGAGCAGCAAGAGCACCGGCATTACCGTACACTGCACATTCAGAGTTGTATGAAATGACTTTGGGTAGCCAACAGACACCAGGCTCCAGCTTTGAGTTCAGTAAACATATTTCTTTGGCAGCCACATATTTTCTGGATCCAGCCTGGACTTTGAACAAAATAGTCAGAGTGGAGTCGGCGAAGTGCAGAAGCAGCACATTTCTCCCCTGGCTGGACTTTCTGCAGAAATCCGTGTCTCATTGACTTGTTGTTGTTTAGCCAGAGCTAAGAGAGGGATGTGTGTGTGTGGGTGTGTCTGTGTGTGTGTGTGTGTGTGTGTGTGTGTGTGTGCGCGCAGGGCGGTGGGGGGGTGGGGGAGGTATGGGGGTGCGTGGAGGACTGGTCAGGAGTGCCTCACTGCATACGGGTGGGTCATTAAGGGGTTTGTGCAGTTAGAGATGCAGACTCAGCCACACCCATACACACGCACATCGCACACACACACAAAGTCACTGACTGGCAGAAACACATAAACAACCACAGACACCCACATGCACACACACAGACAATACAGACACACACACACAAAACAGAGTGAGCGAGACAGAAGCAAATAAACAAACCCAGAGACAATTTCCCAAGCACACACACACACACATAAATACATAAACAGGGTACCCCCAGAATTGTTAGACCTAAATTTAAGACTTTTTTAAGACCTTTTTTAATACCACTTCAGATGAAATTTAATACCTACATCGCACCCATTCAGATAGAATAAATAATATTAAAGGTAAGATTAAACCTCAAATAATTACTATTTACAAGTGTTTGAACATGCCAACATGAACATGACAGCAGTGCAGTGGCAACGCAAAGCTTTGTCGCGGTAGTAACGTGACTGAATGTCCCGCTTCATGGACAAATTTACACGGAATAGAACCTAGTTGATTTCAGGGATTAAAGTGAAAAAAAAAAAAAATCGTTTCACTGAACTTTTTTCAGGTCATAAGTCATACGTTGTTCATATCTACCTATAGAGATAGCGCCCCTATCGCGACCTATTGGTTTTTAATGTACAAAAAGATGCAAACAGCAAAGTAAAGCACCAAATAAACACCAAAACGAGGCTACAAGTTACTATGTAATTAATGCCACCTACAGGTGAATGCATAGAACATAACAATCCTATGGTTTGTGTACCATGTAGCTTCGTTTTAGCCATGTGAATAAGGCGAATTGAGAGTGTTCTTGATTGAGATTGAGTTTTCCTGTTGAACAAAACAATATTTCAATACCATCCCTGACCATTGCTGATTAGCCATTGCTGTTCTTTTCTACTGCAGCAATATTGTAGAAAGGCTTTAACACACTCTTATTTAATTACTTCAGGCCAAAAGTGTTTAAAGGGGAGATTTTTTTTCTTGTTAATATGCAATTCAACACTAAGTAAAATCAAGTTTGCAAGACTTCACATTTCCTCATCAAAGTAACGAATCAGAACAGTCTAGATATTGTTCATATTTCCATTTGTTGCCTCATCTGCATTTAATGAAAACATGGTAATTTTGAGTTTTACAGACAACTCAAGTTTTCCAATGAGCAGCAATACTGTGTGTGCTCATGCAGGAGGTCTGCGCATCTGATAACGACAATTGTTTTGCGCTATGAAAGAACATGCGTAGCCTACTTTCTGAGCGCAAACACGGTCAGTCATAGATAAACGTAGCCTACCTCTGTCGTGGTGGCTAGTTGCACCAGGTAGGGAAGATGTCCTGAAGTGCAAGAACGTTAACCTTATGGCGGTCTTCTGATTGTTGGCGTGCTAAAACATTTTCCTATTGCATCCATAAACAATTTTCTTGCAGCAAACCGCGCAAAAGCAAACCCCTGGCACTTTATTTTTTTACACCATGGCTTGTTAGTTCTCCCCCGTTTCCAACAGCCGCCCAACTCCATTTATTTTTTAACTTTTGACACCTGTGCCTTCCTTTATTGTCGTTTATGTAAAGCACATTGTTGTTTATGTAAAGCACACTGAATGACCTCTGTGTATGAAATGCGCTATATAAATAAACTTGACTTGACTTTAGCAACGCATCCATGACAGCTAGTGGCCTTGCCAAATAGACGCACACAAATCATGACGCTAATATGCAAGGTTCTGGTAGGCCTACTGGTTATGGTTTTGTGCTATACATTAATAATAGCAAAGTTTTAAGTTGACTATTTTAATTGCATGGTTATTTTTTGTCAACATACGCTCACAACCATACTGTCGTTAAAATGAGGCCTAAGCAAAATAGGCTACAAGGTGGTCTGTGCGTCACAAACACGACTGACCCCCTTACTCAACAGTTCGCGATATTATTATTTTATGTTAACATGCTCAGTCAAAACCTTCCGTCGCAAATTGTGAAAAACAGACGGGATAGGCATAGGCTACGGTTTATATTGCGTCGCTTTACACATACTGTTAGTTGCATTGATCAAAAACTGTAACAATAATAGTAGGCTACATCGGGTGGCAGCAGGCTATCTGTTCAAGTCATAGGTGACACCCAAAATGAATGACCTCCCCTGACAAGAGTTTGCGATAGTAAGAAATTGTCTACATTGATGCATGGAAAGAACACGGCCTCCAAATTCACACATAGAGCTCACAATATCATATCCAAAAAAGTTAAACGGATTGGGCAACCTTATCAGCTGTCTCGATGGTGTCACTATAATCCAACTTTGACTGTTCTCCAGACGTGTTCTTTTTTTTTTTAAGCAACCGCCCCAGGCCAATGAGACAAGCGTGTAGCTACAATATAAACAAAGCGAAACTCATGGCTGACGTATCTTCTTGAGCGGTCTCTGATTGAGACACAGAAAGTTCTCAAGAACACTATTAGGTCTTTAAACATTTACCATCACACACATTCATTCATCGGACCTAAAATTTGTAGTTTTAAAAAAAGGAAAAGAAAAGGTGATAGACCCCCCTCCTATTTTTTTTTCTCACCGGATCTGCATCGACCTCAAATATGACATTTCTAAAATCAAATTGACGGAAATCCGTCGTACGACGGAGAACTTTAATCCTTGTCTGATTTACGCTACGAGGATATTAGACTAAATCTACTGATCATTTGAAAAATTAAGACCTCCGTGAAAAAATTCCAGACTTTGAGGTGAAATTCAATACTTTTTAAGGCCTTAATTTAGGAAAATGAAATTTCATACTTTTTAATACTTTTAAGACTCCTGCGGGTACCCTGAAAACACAAATACATACACTGAGCAAGCAAGCAAGCAAATGGGAGAGGGAGAAATAGAGAGAGAGAGAGAGAGAGAGAGAGAGAGAGAGAGAGAGAGAGAGAGAAAGAGATCATTGCCTCAAGCAGGGGCCAACACTATTATCCTAATCTGACGCCTGAGTGACTTTGCTGCCTTTCTCTACTCTTTATGACACCTCTGTTCTGTTGCACACCCTCACTCATTGGTCTGTAAACACAACAACTGAGACCAAACTGACAGCAGGTACCATGAGAAGGACTGCGGATGCCTTGAAATTCCATGCATTGAAATGGGGCTTTCATGACAGCCTTCATATTAAAAGTCCTCTAACACTACGAGGTGGGAATTGCATTTGGCTTCCCTCTGCAAATCATTTTTTTTTAATACTGAGTATATTTGACAGAAACCAGGGGAGGGGAAAAAAACAATCCCGCTATTTCCACATCTCCTGTTAACGGATATTATATTGCTGGTTTAGTGTGAGGGTGCAATATTTTTTCCAGAGTCGAGGTGACCGCAACAGAAGGGGGAGGGGGGGGCACTACTTAACACCTAGGAGACAGTTACCGCTGGACAAAAAATAAACAAACAAACAAAAACACAACAACAATCAGCTGTCCTTCCGGGTCCTCTTACCATCAATTGACTATTCGATTATTGAAATGGGCTTGTGCGTTTACAATAGACGCTCGGCGCCAAACCAATTTATTTAGACCTAATTCTATCCATCAGATAGCATCATGCAAACCCTCTGTCTGCAGCATGACTCATTCCACATGCATAAGAGCAGACCCGCAGAAGCAACAGCAGGAGGAGGAGGAGGAGGAAGGGGAGGAGGAGGAGGAGGAGGGGGAGAGAGAGGAAAAGGCAGCATCTGATACGCTTTGGTGGACGTGCTGTGTGAACAGCTTTGAATAGCCTCTTGGAGGGAGAGATAGAGTCAGTCAGAGAGAGAGAGAGAAAGTGAGAGAAAGAGAGAAAAAGTAAAAGAGAGAGAAGCTGGTGAGCAGCCTGCAGGAGGAGATACTGAGGGGAGTGTGTGTGTGTGTGTGTGTGTGTGTGTGTGTGTGTGTGTGTGTGTGTGTGTGTGTGTGTGTGTGTGTGTGTGTGTGTGTGTGTGTGTGTGTGTGTGTGTGTGTGTGTATGTGAGAGAGAGGGGTGGAAACAGGGCTGCATTTCAAAGCAGTGAGATGGACCAGTGGCCAGATAACGCTGAGAGACAACACACAGTCAGCCTCCCATGTAGTTTGCCATGTAGTTTCCAAAGAGAGCCCTGCTGCACCATACTACAGACAAACGCCTGCCATTTAGATATGGACAAAAGAGCATGAGGATCCCTTTAGAAGATCAAAGAAATGATGTCAAAATATAAATAACAGTACAGTAGTAATTTTGGAGTATTCAGTTATAAAGCATATACAATATGTGTTCTATACCTTAAAAAAAAAAAAAAAAAAACATTCATTATCCAGGGCACAATGTTGTTAAAATGCTATTTGTTTAATGCTTTGCATATTAGATGCCAAAAAAAACATCCATCTCCTATTAGCCACATAGGGCATAAATCCAACACCACAGACTACTTTTGGGGCAGTACTGTAGCAATGTTTCCTCACAGTTAAGCTCTTGAATTCATTTCAGAATGGACCCAAAAGAGGCTCCACGTCAGCCTGTGTGCCAAAGTGACAAGGCCGTGGCTTGACCACTAGCAGCCAGCCGAACAGATTCCTTAACTAACCTTCACTCTGAGGTTAATTTACTCAGGATCAGGACAATGTATTCAGGATCAATTGACCGAATCAATAGCAACACCTTCTTACCAGCCCACATCAATACTTTCGGGACTTGTTCCCCTTAAACGGTCTTGTGCAATTCTCAAGCGTGGCTCATCAATCCCTCTGTGATGAGAAGGCCAGGGTGGGACACTTGTTAAAGTGAATGCCCCAGTGACTGAACTTGTTTGTGTGGGCGTGATGTAGTCACACTCTCTGTTGTTGTCTGACAGTCAGAGGACATCCTAATATTGAATAACCACCAAGCTGCCCATACAGGCCAAGCAGACGAAAGGCGGACATGAAGCCTTGTCTGTGTGAGTATGTGTGTGTGTGTGTGTGTGTGTGTGTGTGGTGTGTGTGTGTGTGTGTGTGTGTGTGTGTGCAGTGGATAGGTTTGCACCAGGATTGGTTGGTATTGGGGCCTAACTCACATGTGCTGCCTGTTGTGGCTGGCTGGCACTGAGTGTCTGCTTGATGTGTGGATCTGACACACCAGAAGACACTGTGTATTTAAAGTTGACAATGGTTGACAAAATAAAAAAAAGGCGAACACACACACATCCCACATGATGTAAGTCTCCATGCTCTGTGAAAGACAACCTCAGCAGTAAGTTGCACACACAAAGAGGAGAGGATTGTGGGCAGAAAACAGGTTGTTCGGTGCTATTGATTCCCCAGGTACATGCCTTGACCTTCACTGATGCGCATCCTCATACAGTAAGTCATACACACTCTTTGAGAACACTAGAAAACAGACACACACACAGATACAGACACAGACAGACAGACAGTCACACACACACTCACACACACACTCACTCACAGCACGTGCTGTGCGTGGCCTGTGAGCAGATGCTGGCTGACACGCGCGCTCCACCACACATGTTCCCCTTCGCCATCACTCCTGGGAAACTGGCTCATTAACACAGGAAAACATGGCCCTTAATCCAATCAGACCGCATCTGAGGGAGATTGGAACATGATGCACTGTGAGCCCCTCCATGCATGCGTGTGTAAAAGTGTGTGTGTGTGTGTGTGTGTGTGTGTGTGTGTGTGTGTGTGTGTGTGTGTGTGTGATGGTATGCTGTTTTTCCTCCTCTTACTGCTGTGTGTCAGAGCTTTACCCACTATTTTCTATACACTACACACTGAGCTGAGGAGAGGCCTCTCAAGCTAATGGCTTGGGTGCATTATCATCCCTCTCAATCATGACAGACCATCTCTGTTAGACCAGCTAACAACTGACCACTTTTCAACACAGGCCTAAACGGAGTGCAAAACACGACTTTATGGAAAGGTAAAAATGACAGGCCTCGAGGGCCATCCAGTGTAGACCGCTCATGACCACCACCGCCTCCAATCAATCAGACTCTGAGTCCTCTACACTCTGTGTTTTCTCTTGCAAGATGTCTGACCAGAAAGAGGATGGACCTGTGGAACACTAGAATGGGGACGCATCCTGGGCAGGCTGTACTGATAGCAAGAGCCTAGAGAGAGGGAACAAATGCTCGTCCAGGCTGAGGTGCAAGTGTGGTGGCCCGTGGCCCATGCCTGAAGTGCCAGGATGCCCATAGACTGGCAGGAGTCAGGCGCCCGTGTCAACCCCCGTGCCAACCCCCGGGCTGTGTTTTTTATGTATCTGCTTCTCTGTTCCCTTAAAGGCGTAGTTTATTTTTTGGAGACACTTGTCAGCCTCATTGGAATTAATGGGACATGAAAGGAGGAGATGAAGACTTCCTCTTTTGCAGCGTAAGCCTGCTCATTATTTTGGTAATAGATGGCTGTGCAGTGAGGTGCGTGTGTGCGTGTGTGTGTGTGTGTGTGTGTGTGTGTGTGTGTGTGTGTGTGTGTGTGTGTGTGTGTGTGTGTGTGTATGTGTGTGTGTGTGTGTGTGTGTATGTGTGTGTGTGTGTGCGCGCGCACGCACGGCAGGCAGGAAGTGGAGAGATGTGCCATTGCTGTTTCTCACTGCTCTTTGGTGTGAAACTGTAAAAATAATTAAATGGCAAATGCAAGAGAGGACACATCAAAGATTTATTTCCTTTCTGCATCGTTTTTTTTTTTGTGCACTGTATTTTCTCCTCTTTCATAAACATTCCATCACACAGGATTCTAGTGTTGCCAATTTTCTTAGCCACAAAAAAACACTTCTTTTTTCCCTGTTTTCATATTTCTTTAGTGCTCTTGAATATGAAAAAAACAATAACGAGTAGAAAATACTGCACAAAAAGATGATGCATCCTTTAAGATGATTTAAACTGAGCCTTTTGCTCTGTGCGTAGGCTGTAGCCAGAATCCAAATATATACCCCAGAGCCCCCTTTTTTCACTCGCAAGATGATCTTTGGGTTTGCACTGAGATATTTTTTTGCCAGCGTTGGCTTTGAGCTCCGGGAGGACTTGAAACATGAGGTAACACCAGCAGCCCCCCCCCCCCCGAAAGTCAGGTACCAATTAGCTGTCACCCCTGTCAGTCAGCTGTCGCCCCTCAGCATGGAGAAAAAGAGTGCAAAAAATAAAAAAATAAAAAACTGACCCAGTTTCTCTGGAGAGCTGAACACACAATCACACATACCTATCTATTACAGGATGAAGAGGAGGGTTGTCATGGGGGAGAAAGAGAGAGAGAGAGAGAGAGAGAGAGAGAGAGAGAGAGAGAGAGAGAGAGAGAGAGAGAGAGAGAGAGAGATGTGGAAAGGTGAAATATTAGGATTGATAAAACAAAAAGTGGCAACATTGATCCAGGTCAGTCCTTGTCCGGGGCATTTAGCGTGACGAAAGAGCATTCATCAACTGTACTTCAAGGTATTGAAAAAGAAATACAACTAAGGGTGCCACCAGGGTGTTAAGGGACACAAACGCCTTTATAGAGATATATAGTACACGTCCTCCTTTCCCTCGTCTTATCTGATATTTTCCCCTTGCCTGATTTTGTTTGATGACACAGTAGTGAAATAGCCATCACACACTCATGATAGCTGGCTGTAGGCCTGACGTAATACCTAATACATCAAAGGTAACACATCAGAGCTCTTACAATAGGCCACAGTATTAAGTAACTTCAAAAGTCTGTGTTGGACACAGGTAGAGGTCTTACCAATTACAATCTGAAAGTCAATTAGGAATGAGGTGTGTGTGTGTGTGTGTGTGTGTGTGTGTGTGTGTGTGTGTGTGTGTGTGTCTGTGTGTGTGTGTGTGTGTGTCTGGGTGTAGCTGCATGGCCGGGGAGGTGTTAGAAGATCCACTCATCCCCTTCGCCATCCTCCAAATTAAATTCCGCTAATCCCACAAATGAAGTCCACCTCTACAAGCCAATTAATCCCTCAGCCTGCTGTGACAGCCAAGCCTCCCCCCCCCCCCCCCCCCCCACTCCCCTACCCAGGCGGCACTTTGCCTGAGCCTGTCGAGAGCACCGCCGCGGGGACGACTCGAAGCGCCTGCAGCCCCTCCACTTTACCAGCGGAGGATTAAAGGCAGGACACGCACTGGCAGGAGCCACCTGTTCGAGTCTGCCCCACTGGCACGAAGCCTTACCGACGCTGCTGCTGCTAGCACAGCCACACACTCCTGGCTGACCTCCCTGCAACTCACCTGCGGCAGAGAGCTACGTGACAGCGCAAGAAAGTCGGGGAGACAGCTGCTGGCAAATCAGACTTTTTGACTGGGTAAAGAAAATTGCACAAAATGGCTGCTCCACCTGTTCCACTGGCGCTGTCATGATGTCAGGTTGACTCAGTGAGGATGACTCAGCAGTAAGGAAGTGCAGACTGGTGAGAGAGATGAGTTTTACCGGAGCAACACAGATGTATAAACTTCAGATTTTATTTTAAAGTGCCAGCATAAGATCTTATGTTGACACTTTAAAATAAAATCTGAAGTTTATACATCTATGTTGCTCCGGTAAAACTCCTCTCTCTCGCTACAATTAGTCCTCTCCTGTTGACGCACCAGTTAGTTAATTACAGAAACGTGGAGGAACAACTGTTTTTCGAAGGGCAGACTGGCTCAGAGGTACAAACACACTGTGTAAACTACCAGGAAGCTGAGAAGATTTTGCTTCGGGTTCAGCCGTTGGGTTTTTAATCAGACCGATCTGATACAAATCTCTCCTTAGGCGCATCACAAGCAGGAAGGTAAAGGCAAGGAAATGAATTTCTTATTGATGACTTGAGAGCCCGCTGATAACCTGAGCAACCTCTGCGATGCGGTGGCAAACTGTGTGGGTGGTAGGTGCACATTAATGAGAGCCCTTGGCTTTCAGGTTGATCTGAATGTCACAGAAATGTGGCTGGAAAATCCGGGGAAATTATCCAAGTCAAAGACACATGGCGGTCTGCTAAACAGGGTCACGCATACCCTTAGGGATCAGTGGAGGATGGAAATATCCACTGCTGTCTGTTGCAGCGGCCAACACAGACCCACAACAGCCCCTTCAGCGAGGTCAGAAGCGTAAGGGAACGGCTCTGATCACAGGCAAACATGCCCTGACAAAATGGAGCACTCTTTGAGGTCTCAAGCAAAAAGCCAACACTCTTCCCATGGGGACCACAGGCTATAATTATCATTGACAGGGCACAAAACAGAGGCAAAGCAGATTATAGTCTTGGTAATTAAGTTAAACACTGTGATACCCCTCAGAGTCATAGATCTGGGGATCCCTGCACATCACAGCACATCAGCGTTTATTCTACAAACCAAACACCAGTGACTATTAATCTATCATGAGGCATAACATTAATAGCCCAGGGGCAGTTGAGTGCTTGCTTGGCATTTGGTTAAGGAACAGCTTTGCTTCTTATGCTCAAGTGAGGGTGAGCTTGCTGGACAAATGACCTTGACAGCATGTTCTGTAAAATAAATGCTAACCAGATGAAAATTGCAAGTGTGAGCGAGTGTAAGCAAGAAAGAACGAGAGAGAAAGAAAGAGTGTGTGGATGTGTGTGATACGAATGTATGAATTTCAGTGCCCCATGACAGATCATTTAGGAATTTCAATGATGACCTTTGGAAGGTTATGTGAGGCTGTAGTGTGTGCATGACTGTGTGTGTGTGCGTGTGTGTGTGTGTGTGTTTGTGCATGCGAACACGTGTAAGCGCATCTTCTTCATCCCCACCTGGGGTCAGCAGGATGACTGACGTGACGATGAGGGAGCAGATAACCAGAATGACCAGCAGGGCAATCGCTATTCCCTTCCAGTTCCTCTGGGGAGGGTTACTCCCTACCAGCTCCTGAAAGGAGAGAAAGAGAGGGATGGGGGGAGAGAGGGGGGGGAGGAAGAGAGGGGTAGGTGGGCAGGGGAGAAAAGAGACGGGAAAATGGTTTAGTTCATTGCTGGAGAAAGCGAGGAAGAGAGAGGAAGAGAGAGGAAGAGATAGAGAGAGAGAGAGAGTTTAATAACAGACAGTTAGACGTGTGGCACTCAGGCAGCCATCCACTGGAAACACTAGATAAAGAATATGCTGGGAGGGAAATGGCTTTTCTAATGAGTCAGTGCCACCAGCGTCAATCACACACACGCCGCGCGTGCGCCGGACGAGGAAGAGCCGCTGCTCCCAAGCCCCTGAGAGATTGGAGGGATGTCTTTCAGCCCTGTTGACTCGCCCAAGGACATCGGCCACACACCGAATGAGAGTGATTGTCATTAAATGCTATTTTAGTATTGATTTTGCTTTTTCTCTTCAGTTCTTAAGCCTGAGATCTATGCTTGCAGAGGGTGGAGGAGAGTGGCAGTGGGGAGCCTTGTTTGGCACTGTGTTTGGCTCTTTGAGCTCAGTAGAATGAGGAGTGTATAAAAAAATAACAAAAAAATAAATAAATGGAAAGCACCTTAATAGTGAGGACAATGATAGACTCTCCAAAGTGCCTTTAAGTGCATTGTTTGCTTATATAACAAATGTGCAATAGAAATCAAAGGAGACCTCATAGCGCATTTTCAAAAGCAACATGCACAGAGAAGAACACATAAATGAGAAAAACATGAGGCATGTGGCAGACATGAGAGAGACCGAACAGGGAAAAAGAGAAAAAACAGGGATAGAGAGAAAAACAGAAGGAGAGAGAAAGACAGAGAGATGAATGCAAGTTTGTAATTAGTTTACTGATGAGGAAGCTGGTGTGACCCGTAGGGGTCAGACTTGCGGGTACCTGTGGCTACGGTCTTAATTAAAGTTAAATAAAGACAGCAGGCACGCACGCGTACGCACTGAGCAGAGAGCCGGGTCTGTGAGTGGAGCATGATGGAGGGGAGAGCACTAAATGGACGGGGCTTTTAGTGACCTTGTCCCCCGGCCCTAATTGAACGGCGTCTCCGCAGACATCATTAGTCGGCGAGATAACGCACGCGGGGGCCTGTTTAGAGGCGAGTGGCCATTACAAAGACTCATTAGAGAGGAACCACGCTCCCATAGCCACGCTCCCTCTTCCCATTCCCCTCCTTTCAATCCGGCAATGTTTGTGTGTGCCCGTGTGTGTGCCCATATGTGTGTGTGTGTGCCCCTGTATGTGTGTGCGTGTCCGTGTGTGTGTGTGTGTGTGTGTATGTGCGTGTGTGTGTGTCTGTGTGTGTCTGTATGTGTCTGTGTGTGTGTGTGTACTGTATGTATGTGTGTGATTGTGTGTGTGGTTTTTCCAGCACGCTGTCTAGGGCTCAGTCTCTTTGAGTTTCGCCCTCCTCTTTCTCGAGATCACTCAGGCAAGACGAGCCACGGCAGGCGAGTGGCACAGTGGCGCGTGAACACAAACAAACACTTTCTCTGCCGTCGAGAAGCACCAGTTTTCATGCTTCCTGGACCAAAGCGTGCTTCCAGAATGACAACGAGGTAGACTAAAAATAGCCACAACATTGATACAAACTCATACACACACCTACACATCAACATGCCCACAAAAACATAGTGATGGACCACTTCATGAGAGGAAGTGTGGTATGGCTCCTGGCTGAATACCTGAGTTTAAAGCTTGCCACATCAAACACACACACACAAACACACACACACACACACTTTTCTGTTACACAAATTGGTACAGTGTCTCCTCAGATGCCTACAGCGAACCATAAAACCTCTGAGACTTAAACATGACACGTACAATTATTCTGTTACCCAAATTGGTACAGTCTCCTCTCAGACTAATACAGCCAAGCATGCTATGAAATCTTCATGTCTCTCACACACTATCTGGAGGATATGTCAGTCAGCCAGTCTGTCAGTCAGCGGTGCTGATGATGGCTGGTGGGTGATGGGCTCCGAGCGGCTCCTCTCCAGCTGAGCGCCACTCAGGCAGGAGCATCTCCATTACCTCCCACCACCAGAGGCAATCAGCACCACCAGTCACTCCCACAGTGACACTCCTTGCAAACGCGGGCCCTCCAGCCTCTACAATCCCCAACACACACACACACACACACACACACACACACACACTCACACACAGATGCAACCCAATATCTCAGTACCTCTTCTGAACTGTAAACCTGAAGTCCTGCCAACGTTTTTTTTAGCACGTATGGAGTGTTCATCATGCATAAATGGGAGAGATGGAAAACATGTCAGAAATGCCTTCTGTAACAGCAGGTTCTCACTTCTACCTGAAATGCAACTCTCAAACTAATTGAATGCTCAGGAGAGCTTTAGGTACATGATTGAAATCCTGTTGAAATACACTAAGCACACCGAGTGCCTTTCACTTCCTCGAGGCTTTAGTCATGGAGGACAAATCACTTGGAGGGAGCTCATCGGACTCAAAAAAAAGGCTTTGTATGCTATGTGCGACTAGAGCTGCACAATTAATCGATTTTTAATCAAAATCACATTTTGAACTAATGCAATTAGCTAATCGCAAAGAGGCTGCAATTAATCGTGTAGCTCGTAACTCTGTCCCAATAGCTAAGCTTGTCACATCTAGGATTTTTATATTCATGTCTTCCTTCTTGTGTGAACCTCACCTCACCTAACAGGAGTGCTATGCTTCTTATGCTCTGGACATGCTCATCAATCAGAAGCAGCACAGCAAGACAAAATGGGAATACTGAATCGAAGCTTTCAAAACAAATCAAATCGCAAGTACGGTATCCATAAAAAAAAAATATCACAATTAGATATTTTCTCCAAACTGCAACCCTATGTGTGTCTTGGCTAAAAAGTGTCAATGGATGTACATTTCGGTATTCTACATGCAATATGACTGTGCCTTAGTATGCTTTGTGCAACCTGGGTCCTACATGCAACCTGGAAAAGATGGGGATGTGCAAATGATCGCTGCACCCTTGGAGCTCTGGAACGATCTATTTTAGGGATGTTCAAGGGGAAGATTCCACAAAAAACCAATACTCTCACATCAGTTCTATGCCTGCCAAGCCAATAAAATGTTGATTTTTTTACAAGGTAACAAGACATTGTTTGTGAGCGCATTTTGCTGGCTGCAGCAGAGTATACTCTTAACCGGGCTTGTGGGCTCCATTCTCCACTGAACAATAGCAAAGAGAGAAATGGGAGAGTGAGGTGTGTCGGATAGCAACGCCCATTGTGGGGGATAAACATCATCCTCTTAGACTCATTCACAGAGGAGAGGGGAGATTTGCTCTCTTCCGCAAACAATGAGATATGCCCACGCACAAGTAATACACACAATAAACAATTAAAAAAAAGAGAATAACTGCACATAACACACACACACACACACACACACACACAAGCATGTACTGTATACACACACACAAACAGGTATACGCACACATACTGTACAAAAGCACAAAGACGCACACATGTGGCTGTGGAAATATTGATGCACACAAACTCATACACACAGTTGTGAGCCACAGCCATGGGCATAATATTTTCCGTGTGAAAAGCATGGGCTCCAGATTGTCTCCATCACGTTGACGAGGGGCCCCAGATTAAAGCAAATGAGAGCAGACAGGCAGACCAACGTTTACCACACCGAGATGTGACACGGCCGCGGAATTACAGAGAGAGAGAGAGTGGAGAATTAATGAGCAGAGCCTCCGCCTCAGTCACGTACGATTTATCAATTAGAGTTCACTCAGGGGACTTTAAGGATGGGGAGAGGCCCCGCATAACACTGGCGCATTTGCAGCTTTGACAGTACGCAAGCAAGCAAGCCAGTGAGTGAGGGAACGAACATAGAGAGTGAGTGAGGAGGACAACGAACGAACGAATGAGCCAACGAGCAAACAGCGCACGGTAAACAGCCTGGGGGTGGTCGCCGCCAACTCCGCCGGATGCATAAATAAATCGAATGCCAGCAGGGAGCAGACTGACAAACGCGGGACATTCTCTCACCCTGCCACTGCCTGTTGATTTGCCATAATAATGACTTTCGCTGTGACTAATGTCCCTAATGTCGCCTAATGTCGCTGAGGCCAAGTTCTGCAGGATGCAAAGCAACAGACAAGGGAAGGCAGGAGAATTAAAGAGCATGTTCATCCTTCACTGAGCAAGAGTTTCTCATTTCTGGGCCTAAAGATTCACCAGGTCCACTTCAGTATGTCTGAATCGATATCAACCTGGTTTACATGTTTCATTTCATCTACCAAGGATGCGGGGGGGGGGGGGGGGGGGGGGGGGGGCAGTGTTACACAGTTGGGTCTTTTCACTGCATTGATGTCCAGGTCGTGAAATACTCCTTTTTAAAGTGCAGTCTCGGCCTTATCACAAACAAGATTCCAAGATTCACAACCTGGACATATTTATGAAGCTTGTATTCACCAAGATGGTGATGATCTTCATGGGGATAAAGTTTTGTAGAGTGGAAAAAAGTTTAAAATGTTGAGAAACCATTACATTTCTCAGCAATACACCGGTTCATCCCCAGATGTAGTCACTTTTGCTGATAGCAAGAGTATCAAGTCTGGGAAGTTATAATGACACAGTCGTGAAAAGAACCTCAGAAAAAATATGACACTTTTGAGGCAGAGGCACCAAGCCAGAATTCCACGCCGAGCACACATCTCCTCACAGTGTTCTCTGCTCACTCTCCTGAGACATGCGCGAGCTGTTCGCAGACCTCCCACTGTGCCATCACCCATTTCAACAGTCAAATAAATAAATAACGTTATAAATAAAAAATAACTTCAGGAGATATATCTTTTCTGGCAGCTGGCAGCAGGTATTACCGCAGCTAAGCGCATGAGATCGCTCTGCATTTCACGCCTTCGCTCGTTTCAGCAGGGGGGTGAGGTGGCGAACTCTAGCACAGCGGTGGGTTCTTCGATTACTTTCTGATAAAGAATCATCCCCGCAGGAATTTGTAATGGTTGATGACACAGTAGGGGTGTCATGCTGACATTCCTCTGAGAACATAGCATGCTGGTGGTTACGCTAGCTGGTCTCCAGGGCTCCTATGGAAAACACTGGGCCATCCATGTGTGTGACTGGAAGAAAATGGCTGGCAGCAAAACAGCCTGAGGCTGTTAGTGATATAAGTTATAGGTAATAACGTAAGGTGGAAACGGATGGATAGCATATGGTAAATAACAAAAGTTATGCATAGGCGTGTGAGCATTAAGAGACTCAGTCAATAACAGTATAAGTGAGATGCATTGGCTAAAGCTAAACAAGAAAGAGGAAACTGTGCCAGGTGTGTTACACTTGGTACGAATACGATATCTACCACTCATACAGAAACTGAGAGAGAGAATGAGAGAGAGAGAGAAACGAGAATCTTGTTAGTTGGAGCTATATATTTTTTAAACGCAACATCAACACAAGAACATTTGTTCACTATCACACATGGCACATACCCCTCAAACCAAAAAACCAAACCATGACAGCTTGAAATATTTATTCTGCTTTTGAAAAGACACTGCAAAGTGTATGCTGATTAAACTGTGCTAATGAGCCCGTGTTACTTAGTGATATAGTATAAACCCATCTGATTGACACACATTCAGAGGACACAGTGGCGCAGATTGAATGCAAATATTTGCTCTGGGTCAACAAATCTCTTGTGCAGGCATGCCAGATATTGAAATTGCACGCAGCCGGTTGCTCCGATAACACCAGGGAGTGTCACCATTTAGTGCAAGCTTTTACTGGCATGCGGTACAAAGCTGCAGTGCTCTGGCAGATCAAAGCACCTGATTTGATCCATTATTTCACTGTGGGAACAGCGAGAATGTTAACACCGCCAGATCAGTCTGACCACTGAGACATGTTCACATATGCTCTGCAGAGTGCTAACGCAAGTCCTTGTAAATGTCCAGTGTTTCCTGGAATGAGGTGCCACCTTTGAATCGGAGAGGGAGTTTGTTTGTCTATACAGGTTGAAGGGCACACATGCGACAGGCTACCCTGAACATGCACACACACACACACACACACACACACACACACACACACACACACACATTAACATTCACACACACCTTACACTCACACAAACATTCACACTCAGCCCCTTGGTTCCCAGTCTCAACTCATGTAGATCCTCCATTTTGTTTCGGAAGGTGAAAAGGACGGCGGTGGTTTGTGTTGCATCCGCATGAAACAGTCTTGTCACACTTCACAGTGTCTGGCTACAGCCTCCCCATGCAGCCTGGCTGAGGGGCTAGGAGAGCAAAAAACACAGAGCCTGTTTAACACAACTCCAGTCTCACACACCCTCACACACACATAGAACTGCAACAACCTTCTACACACACACACAGAGAGAGAGAGAGAGAGAGAGAGAGAGAGAGAGAGAGAGAGAGAGAGAGAGAGAGAGAGAGAGAGAGAGAGAGAGAGAGAGAGATGCATCAATCCCCGTTACATTCCACTCATGACTTGAAGTAAAATAATGGTGTCTGTCAGTTGGCAAATGTCAGGCAATTCCCTGCACTGCTCAGGCTAGGGGGCCATCAAAACCCATTGTGCTCCCGGAACGAATAACTAATACAATTCTAAATACAGTCCCATGTTAGTCTGAAAGCACAAGCAATTCCATTCCTTTTGACTAGAAAATGAGTTCCCACCACCATTCTTTATAGTGTCATTAAAGTAGCAGTATTAACGTTTTTTTCCCATTGAGTGAGAAAGCAAAGGGTGCACAGGGGGCGGGGGTGAGTAAAGAAGAAAGATGCATGTCATATTTGCTTCCATCTATTTATTTTCTCCATTCTGCAGTGATTGTCTTGAGCTGTCATTAGCCCACTCGGCACACTCTGGTGAGTGATGGGCGCTTTGGACCACAGCCTCACGAAGCCCTCAGGCACGGGGGGAAGTTGTGTCAGGAAAGCGTGTGCGAAAGTGTGAGGGAGATATGAATGTCGCTGGTGAGAATGGAAAGAAGACGATATGCACCAGAGCAGACAGAGGGATGCATAACACACACACACACACACACACACACACACACACACACACACACACACACACACAACACACACACACACACACACAACACACACACACACACACACACACACACACACGCTCTGGTGATGGTACATGGCCCTAGAGTAGTGATAACAACATGTCGTACCCAAGATAAAGTTGGATAACACACGTTTCCCCATACTGAAAGGACCTTTGAGTAAAGCCAAATTGCTAAAAATAAACATAACAGTCCCGGCATCTACAGAGAGGCTTTTACAGAACATTCCAGAAGGTGAGCCCCTCTCGACTCTCGAGTTAGCACCTCCTGACTCAGCTCAGTGGAGGATAATGCTGATTCTATCTGGCCCCTGGGCATGGGTGTTCAGGTGTGAAGTGGAAGCCCTTTGATACAGCCATGCTCAAACATATACTGCAGAGCTGGATGAAGCTCTTAGTCCTGGCTGGGTTGGGGTCCAGGTTGTCTCCGCCTGTCTGCTCTCATCCGCGCGCTCGCTCTACTTTTCTGAGGTCTCTTTAGAAGCGCTGCCACTCTTTTATGCTCATGCTTTTACTACGTGTCTTCACCACTCAAGTCAGTGATACAGTCACACACAATTCTACATGTTATATAAAGAGGTATGTTTAATCCACTCACCGAGGAACATTACCTGATAATATCTGACAGGATGGCACTTTCAATAGTCCTGAGTGGACGACTGGAAATCCTTGGCAATCTGGGACAATGACATCTACTGTAGAGCCAAGGTAATAATACCATTTTCCACTTGTAGTGGGTGCTGTATTTATGGCAATGTAGGCAATTGCATAGTAGCTGTAAAATCCATTGAAGTCTTTTTTCAATTGTTTTACGCTTTTAATCTTCATATTTTGCAGATTTGCTCCGGATTAAATCTTTCGACAAAATGCAACTGCATATGTCATCTTTAATAAGTAAGCCTGACAAAAGTTGCCCTAGTTTCTCAGTAGCAGCCATTACTCACCACTTTGCAGCTCTACATCACATTAGACATGGGTCAATTTAGGATTGCAGCTCTTCAGATAATGAGCAGCATTTCCTCTGTGCACAGCCACAATTGGGCAGTGACAAATACAATCATCTGTGGCCATTTTTTCTAAGCCAAGTACACATCTCGTCGAGTGACCTGATTGTTCCTGTTTGTGTACAAGCACGGCATGTCATCGAGCGCCGAGCCGCTCCCGAACATTGACGACGCACGCACACGCGCATAGCCTTTTTGTCACGCTTTCGATCGCGAGGAAATGTGGCGATCCATAAGCCTTAAGACTGACCCATTACGGCTATTGGGTGCAGCGGGAGCTGCGGAGCCGGCCGATCGATGCGCGGCAGAGTGGAGGTGCACTCCGTCAGCCAGCAGCTTAGGACTGCGGTCTGGCCACAAACAAGCGGTGGGCTGGGTGGAGAGGGGGGGTATATGAAGGTGGCTGTTGCAGCCAGGCCGCTCGCTTCGGCTACGTCCCCCCACTCCAACTTCACGCTCCCTCCCTCCACCCACCCACTCAATTCTCAGATTGGCATGTCAGAATGAGGCAATTATTGCTTTTTTTCTTGTCATCTGTTTTTTTTCTCCCATGGTGTGTGTGTGTGTGTGTGTGTGTGTGTGTGGGAGGGCGTCGGGTGCAGGGATTGCTGAAGCGAGACCGATAACCTTACCATGCCAGCGCTGTGATCTGCAATTATGATAATGATTAGGGCAATTAGCTTTGCTCCTGCACAGGGTTAATTAACAGGTGATCAAACAGAAACTGAGGTGAGTCACTGAGGTGTGTGGGTGGTGTGTATGTGTGTGTGTGTGTGTGTGTGTGTGTGTGTGTGTGTGTGTGTGTGTGTGTGTGTGTGTGTGTGTGTGTGTGACTGTGTGTGTGTGTGTGTGTTGCTGTGTGACGCCAATAAGGGTCAGCGGGGTGAGCTGGCGTCTAGCTCCAGCGGGAGCGAATCAATTGAAATAAACACCTAACGACTGAGGACTGGGGGGTATGGGGGTAAGGGTCAACGAGGTCAAGCGGAATGAGGAGAGGAAGGGGAATTCATCTCAAAACAGGAGAACAGGCAACAACATGAGTTGATCTGATCCCACACACACACACACACACACACACACACACACACACACACACACACACACACAGACACACAGACACACACACACACAGACACACAGACACACAGACACACACACACAGATGGGGAAATAAAACAGCTCTGTCTCCATCTCAACCAGATGACTGCCATACCTCCCTATATCTACCACTCTGTGGAGCTTGTCTTCTCCAAAACATTCAAATCTGCCAGTTCTAGATTCCATGAGACAGAGAGGGTTGATGAAGAGAGAAGTGGAACACTTGTTTGGTCTGCAGCTCAGGGCACAGGGGGCAGCCTTCTGCTTGTCTGACTCAGCCTGGAGCCTGGTGCTAGTCAAGGGTTTGCCCCTTGGAGTGCCAGCTCAGACCATACACACACACATGCACACCTGAGGGTACTAGTGATGCGACTTTAATTAATTGTGTGTGTTAGTGTGTAATTAATTGTGTGTGTGTTCAGCTGTGTGTCAACACACATGCCACACTATGAGAAGAAACAGATTTTTAGTTAGTAAGCTGAACTTTCAGGCCCAGAGGGTGAATTGTTGTTGAATTGACAATTGAATTGAAATTGTTTTGTTGTTGTTGTGTGTGTATGTGTGTGTGTGTGTGTGTGTGTGTGTGTGTGTGTGAATGGATTGTCTGTGTCTGTGTCTGTGTGAATGGATTTTTTTTTTTAACATTAACCATGAAAAAAGCTCCCAGGGTCAGTTATTTAATTCCTCCCATATTATAATGAGGCTCGCTTCTGCATCATGGAGGAAGCTTTGCAGGGATGCTGACAGAGAGAGAGAGAGAGAGAGAGAGAGAGAGAGAGAGTGTGAGAGAGAGAGAGAGAAAGAAAGAGAGAGCAGACAGCCAGGGGGACACAGCACAGCCACACCACACCACAGCAGAGCCACCGACAGTCGTCAACTCAGCTACAGCCCACCTGACACGCATACTAATGCCCTTTATGACTGGGGGAGAGAGTGAAGGACAGAGCAGCCTGGGTCCAGGTACTGCAAGTGTAGGTGTGTGTGTGTGTGTGTGTGTGTGTGTGTGTGTGTGTGTGTGTGTGTGTGTGTGTGAAGGGGGTGTATGAGAGAGAGAAAGACAGAAAGAAAACTAGAAAGAAAGAAAGAAAGAAAGAAAGATAGAAGGAAAGAAAGAAAGAAGGTGTTTGTGGTATATTAATGTGTCAGTGCAAAGGGAAGGACAATGTGTGTGTGTGTGTGTGTGTGTGTGTGTGTGTGTGTGTGTGTGTGTGTGTGTGTACGTGTGTGTGTGTATCTGACATTCACTATTGCCATACTGTATTCCTAGGAGAGGCGAGGCCAGGGAAGTTGGCAGAGCCCTGCAGCTGTTAGCGGTGAATGCTGCTGTGGCCTGCAGACAGCCATGTTGTTTTTTGCCTTTACTGAGGCACTAGTGGGAGAAAAACAAGTATCAGGGAACTCATAAAGTTCAAACAAAGGCCCGCAGAGATATTTCTGCCCAGGCAAACAAAGTCAGGAACAAAACAGTAACAGCCTACAGCACTCAAAGTTTCCAGCCATTCGTAGAGAAATATGCATAGTTCTGCGATAGCTGTTGTATATTCCTGGGTGTTAGATGTTCTGGTGAAGACTTTGTTGGGTGGTGACTGCAGTGATTTCACAGGTGAGCTGGACTCAATCCACTGTCCCTCACCTGTGTGAAGTTTAATTTGCAGTCCCTGTGTGTTCAGCCAGGATTCACGGTAGTCGGGCTGAGAGTCTAATCCGCAAATACAGATGGATTTATCCCTTTTACGGTTAAATTTCTGTTGCCTGAGCTGAACTGTACTCAGTATTAAAGGATTCAGAGCTTGGAAATGAGCAATCCTTTGCCACTGGGAAGCAGCTTTTTTAAGTAGACCACACTTAATTTTAGGCAATAAAAGGCTAGCGAGATACTATTACAGGTAGCACCTGTGGGCGAAGCCCATCAGAGAATCGTTTGTAAGGTCTATCCTGCTGTTTTAATCAACACACGCGCAAAAAAGCACAACAGGATGCAAAATGGCCTCATTAAGAGTGTTTAAATACAGTTAGAGGGACAGGTTCCAGCTAATTCTCAGACGGGAAGCCCTTGATTTGTCAGCAAGCGAAGGCAGTGCAGTGCAATGCGAGAATGTGAAAAGAGAGTCAAGCTTGTGTGCATGTGGGAACAAGGGAACGTGTGATTGGTAGCAGTTGCTCTTTTCAACATTGGAGTGTTTGATCTGTGGCATGAAACACTGCTGGTCCATTAGGTGGGAACTGAGGTACACAAGCCCAAGTGCGCAAGCCCCATCTGACAGTTGGGTCGTAAGCACTAACAAACAAAGAGCGTGACAGAGAGAAATGCGGAGAGAGGGGAAGTGGGAAAAGAAAGTGGGGAAAAAGAAAGACGAGAAGAGAGGAAGAACAGAGTTGGGAAATGAGAGGGAGTGAGATACAGAGGAGAGAAGCAAACAAATGACAGAATATCTGTGTAAACAGACACAAAAGAACATGGAGGGCCACCAACTGGCGGTGAGGCCAAATCGCTTGGGAATGCCAGCAGAGTCAACACAGAGAGGGCCTGAGCTGTGGAGATCCTGGCATACACGTTGATCTAGGGATGTACGCAAACAGCTTTCTATACAATGTGTATGCGTGGGTGCATGCGTGCATGGGTGCGTGCGCACACGTGTGTGTGTGTGTGTGTGTGTGTGTGCGCGTGTGTGTGTGTGTGTGCGTGCGTGTGTGTGTGTGTGTGTGTGTGTGTGTGTGTGTGTGTGTGTGTGTGCTCCCAGAACTTGCTCAAGTAAACTCCTCCTTGGTCTCTTGAATAAAATCAAGATTACTCACACTTCAATTATTTCTTTGTTTGTTTTAATATGTCTCTTCAAACAGGGCTGGCAATTGCTGACATGTTTGTGGCTTTCCAGACGTGGCGTGATAAATGATAAATGTGGTTCAGAGAGCAAAACAAATAGACCATTTTAGTTCATTTCATCAGCTTTGTAACCTTACTTGACTTACCACATGTTGAATAAAAAAACTATGTAGTATGAGGTCTGACAATGGAGAAGGGGGACTGACAGTGATTTACATTTTCTTGCTATGACTCTCAGGGTTGTCATTGCCCTGATCTAGCCTGGCTAACGTCAGACCTCATCTCATTGAGATGGGGTCTGGGAACTAGACATTCATTTTCTCGTATTTGAAACGTGGTTTACGAATGCCCAGATAATTGATTGGGCGCTACGAATGTCTATTAAATGTCTGTACATACTGTAGCTCATAACGGCTTTGGTGTGTCGTCATCGTCTTGCTGCCCTCCCTCCGTTCTGTGATTGGTTCCTTCGTTGAGGTGAAAACGAAGTCCATAGAATCCAGGCTGCCTAGCAGCGTGAATAAAATTGTGCGCGTAAGGCATTATGGGAAAACCCAGGCTAGCCCTGAGCAGGTTTATAAATCCATCTTTTAACAAGATGATGATCGGCAACAGATCACCAGGCCCTGGAAATGAATAAAAATGTGACAGCCAAGCACAGGATGAACCTCTGGCAGGACAAAATGGCTGCCTGAGCGGGCTCCTGATAATTAAATATTAGGATGCAAGGAGACCCCTCTAATGAACCCCATTTCAAAATCGTGAGTTGTCTGTGAATTTTGGTTTGCACAGCTGAGCACTGGGTTTCTATCAACTAACACACAGTTCCTCAAGAAAGCTCTCAATGGCCTTAGTGGACAGGGAAAGCATGCCAGCTAATCTGAATCGATGAGAATTGATAAACATTAATAGACATCTTTAAATTCAGCTGAGCACAGAGCCCACACAAGTTTAAAAAGTGTTTGGACCGTTTATGCCGGCTTAAATCAAATCAGCCCTCCCTTTTCTCCCTTTGTTATTTTTGCTCTCCACCCCCCACCACTTTTCTCCTTTTGTGTGCCCCCCCCCCCAATATTTGTCTCAGTTCAGATATCCTTTTGGTGTCTTTGTTGTAGTGAAAGAGTTTTCCAGAAGAGGGGGATGTGTGTTTGGATGTGCTTAATCGATTGGCTCATGAACTTAAGGGGTGAAAAAGTGTGTGCATGAGTGTGTGTGTGTGTGTGTGTGTGTGTGTGTGTGTGTGTGTGTGTGTGTGTGTGTGTGTTTGTGTGTGTGTGTAGGTGAGAGAAGGGGGAGCTACACAGACTACAGAAAAGGCAGGTTTGGCAGGGCCACCTATCAGTGAGAGCCAAGAGTGAAAGGCAAGCTGAGTAGCAGAATGCCACTGCACTTCTATCGTTACTCTGCGAGAGAGACAGAGCTCGGCATGCGGGCCAACCTCCCAGGAGCATTAAGAATTGAAAAGTCTCTTTCCCGCCGTTATCCATCAGCCTTCATTCCAGCCTGCACGCCTGTCCTGGCCGGCTCCGGAAATAAATTGCCACCATGGAAACAATACATACTGTCGGACACGCTCCACTACTGGCTCGAAATGAAATGCCCACAGTGTCGTGAGGGCTCGGGGTGGAGGGTGGCAAAGCAAAGTCTGGTACCTCAACCACTACAGTGGAGGTTAGCTGGGTTAATTCATAGAAGCTCACTGCTTGCATTTCCAAATAAAATGCTCTGTCATACACATGTATATATATATATATATATATATATATATATATATATATATATATATATATATATATCAATCCCAAAATACACCATCTGACCTTGCTCTGAGCAACATCTAGATCATGTGCTCTACTTGTCCATCACTTGTCCATTTCTCACCTTGCAGCTGGACGTGCAAGATATTAAACATGGCATACTGTATGTCCGTGGGCTAGATTTAGAGAGGTGCACCTTTGTGATGTATTATTGATACTTACAGTACAAGACAACACTAGAAGCCCTCA
>NC_055973.1:10337359-10454859 GCF_018492685.1 Alosa sapidissima | reverse complement strand
GCAAAATAACTTGCTGAATCAAACACATAGATTGCTTTCTTATAGCACATTCACACACAAGCACATGCACACACACACACGCACACACACACAGTCATGCACACACTTCTTCACCCCTTACAGCTGCAGTTGGCAAGTCTGACAGACTGATGGGACTTAGCCAAAATTTTGAATGTTTACAACTCTCATGCCCCTCCCCCACTACCACCGACCACCCTCTCATCGATTTTTTGCTCGTCAGTACGCACCAGACTGCACCAGACTGTGATTGACAGTCAGATCTCACACAGCCCTGCTCTGATTGGACCAGAAGAACTGGGAGCTGTGGAATTTTGCAAAACAAATAAAAGGCTCTAGGTGGAGGTAGAAGTGCGGGATTTTTTCTAAAACCGTCTGATTTATGTTGTTCTGTTGGAGCATAGTGTCGGTTTCAGTGAATATGATAAAAAAAATCTTGCCAACTGCAGCTTTAAGTTCATGAGCCAGTCGATTAAGCACATCCAAACACATATCCCCCTCTTCTGGAAAACTCTTTCACTACAACAAAGACACCAAAAGGGTGAGATATCTGAACTGAGCCAAATATGGGGGGGGGGGACGGCACACAAAGGGAGAATAGCAAGGGGGGGGGGGGGGTGAGAGATGGAGAGCAAAAAAAACTAAGGGAGAAAAGGGAGGGCTGATTTGATTTAAGCCGGCGTAAACTGTCCAAGCAGGACCGATGTGACCACTCCTCCCTCCCTCCTCTACTCCGTCTCCGCGCACCTCATCTGTCACTCCTCCTCTCCGGTGCGCCCCACAAAGACAGCCTGGCCATGACGGCGCAGGACGTGCCATGCTCGGACTGCTGCTGTCAAACTCAATAGAGGCGGTGATGGGGGCAGTGCAGGGGGGAGGAGGCACTTAAAGGTGCGAGAAAGTAGCGTACCTGAAAGTAGCATAGTAACCTGTCTCTTTCTGAGGGTGTGTGTGTTTGTTGTGTGTTGACAGTTTTTTGGATAACTTTTTCTTGTGCGTGTTTGAATCATATAGTATGCAAGCAATTGTATGCTGTACAGGTGTTTTTATACCAGCTAATTAGTCCATTATACAAACGCATGCTGGCAACAGAGATACAGCACAAACTGAGCATCACAAAATGTGGGTTCAGCCTTCATCACCCCATCTATTGCCTATTCTCTCTGTCTTGCCAACTTTTCAAAACCAACACTAAAAACTAAAAAAAGGTCCATTCTTCTAGTTCATCTTGAAAGCAGCCGTTAGTAGCCAGAGGGACTGGAGATCCGTGAGCTGGAACAGGGCTGGGGGTGAGCTGAGGTAGGGGCTATTGGGCGTGCTAACACTGGCCATCTGACTGGCAACAAACACCCTCAAACAGAGACAGGAGAGGGATGTGATGTGATGTGAGCATACAAAGAGAGGGAAAGTGAGCATTAACAAACATCTAATGTAACTTCAAGGATACAAGAAAGGCACAGAAAGACGGAGGAGAAGCATTGGATGGATAGAAAAACAAAGACGGGGAAATGCATTTATAAACTGCTTAGCAAGGGCCTGGGAGAGGCCAGGTTAAAATGCTTGGATGTAGTTTGGAATAGCCCTGTAACACCACACACACACACACACACACACACACACACACACCCCTCTCTCCCTTTATTTATTTCATCCCGACTGACTGCTTGCCTAAGTCTTGTGGTCTCTCTTAAGGCTTATCTCAAGACTGGGGCTTCATTGACTCTTCAAAGAAGGCATTTCTTCACTGAGGCGTCTGAAGCTATTATGCTGAGTCATAGAAACAAAAAGCCTGTCTGGCTGCTGTTTGAAGGTCAAAGACATTTGATTGGGAAGTCAAGGGGAAAAAGAAAATCCAAACAAACTCAATATTTCACAGAACCTTAACATTTCAGCCCGCCATCTACTAACAGATGCTATGCCAGACTAGAGGCTATGTGGGCCTGGGAGGAGACGATTACTGACCACAGGAAGTGGCAATTTAAAGCTGACCAGATCCTCAAAATGGCCCAGAAAGACAGTTCTTAATATGCTTGGGGAGGAAAAGAACACTGTGACTTTGTTCTGTGCAGAACAGCAGGCTAGTCATTTTCTTTCTGATTCCATGTTCTAAAAGCCCTGCTCTGTCCTGACAGGGTCTCCCTCCCTCTCTCTCCCTCTCCTTTTGAAGTGCTCCCTTCCTGCCTCAGGAAATGTCCTAATATACCCAAGGAGGCTGGGGAGTAAAAACTCATTAAAGACAACGTTAATCAGACAAGGGAAATATATGAACCCTGTATGGCAAGATCCAGACCAAAAAAAAAAGCATACAAAAATTTGACCGTCTCTTTTCAACTGACTCCAAACTTAGTTAAGAAACTATAAAAGGATAGTAGATCTTAGTAATGATAGTAGTAAATTGCCATTTGTGAGCAGATGTGGCAAGCACTGATAGCCAGACACAACCCTGGCAAACGGTCACTAAACTCCCTCTCCACACACAACCCAACACAGATAGAGGAAATAGTATCCAGAGAAAAATGGAAGAAAGAGTAAGAAAGAGAGAGATGAAGTTATATGTAATCATTATGGTGATACGAGACGAGTGCACAGGGCTCAGCAAAACCTCTTTAGTAGAGGATTTATACAGTGGCCATGTCTGATGTGCTATCCATTCTTGCCTAGTTTAGATCACTCATTCATCATTCATCAAGGATAATTACCCTTCCACCCCTTTTCTTCTCTGTCATTCTTGACAAAAGGCCAAAACAGATGCACAGAGACAGTGGCAGCCACACTGGGAGACATGGATGCAAATGGACACTGACAAGCACAAGCCATCCAACAAGGAAACAGACACACACAGCCATGGCAAAGGACAGACAGACAGATAGGCATGCCATGCTATTAAACAGAGCTACATTCATATGAAAGCACAGCACTACAACAGAGGCACATCCATATGCACCAACCCAACTGCTTACACACACACACACACACACACTTAAAGGTTTTTATATTTTATTTTTATGGGGTTACTGCTTGCCTTTGAGAGTTTTAATCCACAAAGAGCAAATTTCAGGAGGGCTCTGTGTCACCTTAATGGAAATACAGTAGAGCTTTCTCTGCATGCGCTACTCAGCGGGTGCGAATCACATATGGTGTATATTTGACAGCATAAATAATGCATGAGAGGAGATATCACGAGGGAAGGCCATACACCTACAGCATGAACTGCATTATCTCGGCTCAAAGCTGGAAGGCTACGAGACAGCCATGGAAAACAGACTTTTAATGCAAACAAACATGTGAGAGATGAATGGGGTCATAGTCATACATAAGAACTAGGTAAGCTGTTTAGTTCCATATGGCTCTCACTTGATGCGTCATTCCTGCCATTTCCCTCACACACTGGAGGTTATAAGGAAATGTCACTGTCATTTCTGACCAAAGAGGCAGGTCAGCAGTGCTTTGGCTTTAGGGGATAATCCAGATCCGGAGTGTGAGAGGATCGGGAGAGCTGAGGAGGGGAAGTGAGGGGAGTGCCGGTGCCACTGCAGAGTAGAATGCCAGTGATGGGTCTGGTGCAGTGCTGATCAGGCCAAGGAGGGGTGGAGACTTCATTAGACACACACACACTTGAACACACACACACACACACACACACACACACACACACTTGAACACACACACACATGCGCGCACACACACACACACACACACACACACACACACACATACTCTTACATACAATATATTTGCACATTCACAGTTCACACACACTCACTCTGTCTTTCTCTTTCACACACACACACACACAGAGAAAGAGAGTGTGACAGATAGTGTGAGAGAGTGAGAGAGAGATAGAAAGAGAAAGAGAGAGAGAGGTTAAGTATTCCCCTGCAGCTCACTCCCCCCAGCTCATCTCTGAGTTCCCTAACCAGCTGAAGATTGCTCAGCATGTCGTGTCTGGCCAGGCCAATGTTCTGGGCACTATTAGATTAGGGGCAGCCCCCCCCCCCCCCCCCCCCCCCCCCCACACACACAAAGCACAAAGCTCCATCCCTACCTCTCTTTCCACTTTAACAAAGTGAACGCCTTCAAAAAAGAGAAAGAAAAAGAAACCTCGACAGAAGCTCACAGGCACATCCCATCACGGCGCTACACATCAGCAACAAACAAACACGCCGCTCTGCTCCCTGCAGGCTTGGTCAAGGCCTGGACACAAGCTGTTACCTTTGATAGGATTCTTTCAGGCCTCCAAAACAGAGCGAAATGGCCTGGGGCCCACTGGTGGGTCAGGGTCCCGGAGGGACGGCTGTGCGGGCCTTCACATGGAAATGTCCGAGGGGAGCATCAGTCACCTGTCTGCTTTCTGTGGCGCTGGGCACATTAGTATGTATGTTTGTGTGTGTGTGTGTGTGTGTGTGTGTGTGTGTGTTTGTGTGTTTGTGTGTGTGTGTGCGCGCGCGTGTGTGTGTGTGTGTGTGTGTGTGTATGTGCGTGTGCATATGCGTGCATGTGTGTGGTGGGGCACATGTGTGTGTGTGTGTGTGTGTGTGTGTGTGTGTGTGTGTGTGTGTGTGTGTTTGTTACAGTCTCTTAACATTCCAGATAGGAACCAGCTCCAGAGAAAAAGGAATGAATGATGAAGCGAGGGGGAGGAGGAGCAAGAGGAGTGGCAAAAAGAAAAAGAAGAAGAGAAAGAAAAGGAAGAAAAACAAGAAAAACAACAACAACAACAGAAAGATCAGTGATCCGTACTCCCGTAATCCGCTGAATTAGTATGCGCACACACATACGTGACTTTCTTTTCTGCTCCACAAAAGTGTTGAGAGGCAGACAACAAAAACCAAAGCCAACGTGCCAACTGAAGTGATTTAATTACATTCTACAGCAGGCACAAAAGTGGAGGGCTGCTATTTTGGCATGTAGAGCAAGAGCTGGGCGTCATTTCATGTCGACAATGTTTTCATACTCACAAGTTGACAGGTGGAATAATTTGAGTACCACCTGCACTATGATAAAAAGGCAACTACATTTGGTGCTGTCTGCCCTTATTCATTTCCTTGTTTGGAATGAGAATGTTGGCTCAACATCTGAATATTTTGTTGACTTTAACTCTCTCACACAAACACTCTCCCACACACACTCCTACCCACACGTAAAACACACACTTTCATGTTGAATTTAAACTTTTTTTTTCTGGCAGTGAAACAACAGTCCATAAAAACGAGAGCACATTAGTAATAGCAACCGTTTCTCTCCTTACAACTCGATACTGAGCTCGATCACGGACACACAAAATGGAGAACGCCGGCGCTGTTCTCCTGCTCAAACACATCGTCCATCATCCTAGCCTCTGACGTCTCTCTGTGAGGGTGCCAACAGTCAAACAAATACAGAAGGAAAAAATCCCTTAATGTCCCCATCGATTTTTAGACTGCTGGGTCAACCGTCACAGCATCCATCACTTTGAGTGTATTACCCTAATGATGAATTACTCAGAGTGTCTCTGATTTGGTATAGATAAAGCTGCTTTCTGCTGGCTGAGCATAGGCTGTGGGGGCATCGAGTGGAAAGTAAAAGATAGCATTATTTCACACTGCATCTGGTCTGGAAGAGTGCTCTTTACTCTTTCTTTCTTGTCCTCTGTCTTTGTTTTGAGTGGTGTTTGTTCTTGCATATAACAACAAGGATAGTTTCATTTCACGGATTGAGTGCAGCTTATGAGCTTGTGCCATCTATTTGTCTACTGCTGTGCCCCTATGTGTGTACGCGTAAAAATATGTGTGTGCTCATTTATTAGTGTGTGTATTTGTGTGTGTGTGTGTGTGTGTGTGTGTGTGTGTGTGTGTGTGTGTGTGTGTGTGTGTGTGTGTGTGTGTGTGTGTGTGTGTGTGTCATTCAGTGGAATAGAAAAAAAAAGGACACGCACAGAGAACAGAGGTAACAAAAAGCCATTGCTGGCGTGTAATGAGGTTTTTATAGCGAGCGCGGCCGCACAAACACGAGTCCATTCGCTCTGAAATCAATCGGGGGCCGGGCACGGCGGCGGCCTTGATAAAGTGGAGTCAGTGCATTAGGGGCCTAATTCAGCAGCAGGGCCTCGGACCGGCATGCAGGAGTGAGGAGCGAAGAACAGGGAGGGGGAGGAGGAGGAGGAGGAGGAGGAGGAGGAGGAGGAGTGCTGCTGCTGCTGTAGCCACCCTCATCCACGGCCCGGCACGTGGGGAGAGAGAGAGAGAGAAAGAGAGAGAGATTTCCGTGCAGTTCATATCGCAAATGACTCGCACTCTCTCCCGAAGCACGATGACAGGTAATCAGCGACTCCTGTTGCTCCCTCACGTTCCAGCTCCTTTCTGCTCGCCCCGTCACACAGAAGACGAGCGCTTGCGCTGCATCTCAATGACCCGAACACACACACATGCACACACACACAAACAGTGTGCACATATGCATGCACGCACACACACACACACATACCCTCTAAAACACACACATACACAAACAGTCACCATGCACAGACACAAACTTCCTCACTCACACACACACACACACACACACACATACACACACACACACACACACACACAGACAGACACACACACACACACTATCTACATTCTTAATCACTCACTGACTCATACACATACACACACACACACACACACACACACACACACACACACCAGACGTGTTCACTGCTGTAGCATTTCATGTCCCGTAGGTGTTCCATCTTAAATTCTGACTGAGCGGGGCCTGTGTACCAACCACCAAACTTGGCCTGAGGACATACTTAATGTCCATTCACCACGAATCTCCAATATGAGATTAGTGCTCTGAGCTTAGAGAGTAATCCTATCAGCTAATTCTTTGACAAAATAAAAGCTTATGGCAAATACTTTGACTATAACCCCCACATTCATATTCATGGAAAAACATTCATTACTACAGGGCCCTGCCAATCATGAGAGATTAGCAACACATCTGCTCACGGCACAGTCCAATGTGCCTCCATCAGTCTATGCATAAGCAAATGAACGGAGATGAAGATCTGTGTGTTATAAGTGTGTGTGTGTGTGTGTGTGTGTGTGCGGTGTGTGTGTGTGTGTGTGTGTGTGTGTGTGTGTGTGTGTGTGTGTGTGTGTGTGTGTACATGTGTCTGATTGCATGTAACCTATATAACATTATTTAGCTCATTTCTACTCTCAAGCAGAACAAGTGGAGAGCAAGCACCATATTCCTATGGTGCTTAGACCATAACATTTGTAGTTTTATTCATAGAACCCCCCCAGATAACCAGGTCATTAATTAACTTCCTTTTTTTGGTGTATGTACACAGTCAGTTTATCTGTGCAAAGACTGAGATAACCATGCGTTTCCAAATATTCAGTAGCACTCTCTGTGACCCTTGTATGACAGTAGATACAGGGGAAGACATGCTGTAGCTGACACAATGTTTCCTGTTGTCACAGTAGATTTCCTTCAGTAATTCCTAGTCCTCACTTAGCCGTACAACAGATGGAAATGAAACAGTAACCGTGCCCCTGAGCCAGAGGGAAAGCAGGGTGGTACAATCTGTCCGCCGTAATCAGTTGGGCCGACTGGAGGAAACGTGGCTATAATGTGGCTATATAGTGTGTGTGTGTACGCAGACGGCGATGGGTTGACTGAACACTCACGAGTCCCTGATGCATTTTTAAAAAGCCCCTAACAAAACCCCTTTTATTAGGACACAGCCACCTGGGGGAGACCGGCGCGTCTGTCTGAAATCCGATCTTCCGATGGATCATCGGCGGATGCAACCGCCGGGTCTGCGGCATATGACTCCCCTGCTGCCATTATTTGGTCATAATTGGGCGGTGGTGGAAGGGGCTGGGGGGTCTGGTTGGTTATTGATTTCCAGGCTGGCCGTCAGGGTTGAGGTGACCTTTTGTTTGAGAATAATTGCTCTATTAAAGGGGTTATATAAGCTCCCGCTGGGAATCTCAGACGCCATTATCTCCTAATAAAAAAGGGAGGAAAAAATCATAGTGACCCAGGCTCTGATATGTGGATGTGCCTCACAACCTTACTGTACTGAATTAGTTTATGAAGAAAGATAGAGAAGGAGAGAGGAGAGATATAGCAGAATGGCCAGCGATACTGAGGAGACAGACAGAGAGAAAGAAGGGAGACAGAAAGTGAGGAAGGAAAGGCTAAGATGACAGAGAGAGAGAGAACATACAGTGAGAGGAAGACAGACAGCCCTTCCATTTTCTGTATCAATAGCAGTGAGTGGTTGAGAGAGTTCCCCTAGTGGCCAGATCACCTGGGGGAGCCGTGCACTTTGGCATCGGCGAGGCTATTACTCAGGTGTGAGGGGGATTAGAGGCAGGGAAGAGCACAATCTGTGTGTGTGTGTGTGGGAGGGGGTGTTAGTGGTGTATCAACGCTTCCATTCACAAGGCCGCACATCAGCACCAGGCCATCCATAAAACAGTGCTGGCCATGGGCCATTGTGGCACATCCATCAGGGTGAGAGAGAAAGAATAGAGAGAGATAACTGTATGTCCTTCAGGGTTCATAAGAAAATGCATCATCTGAGGGAAAAAGGGGGTAACCCTGTTGATAAAAATACACACATTCTCTCACCCTCTCTATCTATCCAAACATCTATCTTTCTGTCTCACTCCTCTATTCTCTTTTCCGGCCCAATTTGGCTGCCTCCCCATTGGGGGCATCTGAGAGGGGGGAGCTTTTAGCACCGCCGCCTTGTGAACTGAGCTCACTCAGAGACAGGAAGTCTGAGAAGGAGGGCTGGGAGTCGGACCAGCCTCAGCGAGCGTCTCTCAGCGGCTCAATAATTAACGGCGAGGGACGGCAAGCGTTTTCCGCCGCAGTCGGGGCCTTTATATATTCTTCATCGCGCCATAAAAGCACCAAGCAAACAAAGGCAGCTCTCACGCCGGCAGGGGGCAAGTGGGGGAAATATCAGAACGCATCAGTGGAGTGCCATGAAATATTACTGCCGCCATCTCCTCAGATGGCATTTTTCCAGGCAAGCCTGGTCGAGAAACGCCCGCACGGAACAGGAAAATGTTTGTGCCTTAACACTCAGGAAAACAGCTGAATAAATAAAACAATGCGAAACATTGGCACTGGGCTTAAGCTTGGCAGAGTGTAAGATTGCAAGCTGAGTGGTCTTCAAGGGTCACAAAGTTGCTCCAAAATACAGGCCAGCTAGTGCGTTGCACTCAACATGTCCATTACCCTGCGCAGAGCAAATGCCCCCATTTCCCATTCATTACCATTCTTCATTTATGATTTTTTTATTCGACTGGGCTCTTTTCAATTGGCATGCCAGGCTGATTGTGACACCCAAGTCCTTTCAGTGATGGGAGCAGCCTTTTTGAAAGCATATCACTGAATATGTGCCCACCCCACCTCACCAATATAGAGTGGGACAGAGACGTCCATTTGGATTCAGCTGTCACCTACTGAGAGCCAAGGGGAAGCGAAAGGGGATGAGAGTCCAGACTCTAATATGAGTGAGTGAGAGAGAAAGGAAGAGGAAGAGAGATAAAATGGAGAGAGAGAGAAAATGACAAGGAGGAAAGGAGAGAAATGAGAGAGTGAAAAGGGCCAGAATGAATATGAATAAGAGAGATTGTATGAAAATACAGACACGTCTAAATACATCATTAATGTTTAATATACTTCATGGTATGCAAGTTTCTTTGTCATTGAACCTGTGCATGGGTCATTTGTGTGTGTGTGTGTGTGTGTGTGTGTGTGTGTGTGTGTGTGTGTGTGTGTGTGTGTGTGTGTGTGTGTGTGTGTGTGTGTGTGTGTGTGTTTTATATGAGATGTTTTTGTATAACTGGTTCATGTTCGTATCAAATACTTCAGCTGAATGTGAATGAGAGTGTGAGTGAGTGAGTGAGTAAGTGAGAGAGAGAGAGAGAGAATAAAGGAAAAAGGTGGTGCATGGATTGCAGAACGGAGGAGAGGGGACATGACAGCCGAGGCCCTTATCAGGGCGAGACACATGCTAATCTACGATGGAGGGTGATGCTGCTGAGAGAGAGGAAGGGAGGAAAACAAGAGAGACGAGGAAGGGGAAAGAAGGGCGAAGAGATGGGAGGCACAGAGTGCAGCAGTAGGGAAAGGCGCTTGGCATTTGAATATCACAACGGGATCGGCAACAGTTGTTGTGAATCTCCACACTGCTGGAGGTTGCGTTGCACAGTCAGGAGAGAGAGAGAGAGAGAGAGAGAGAGAATGTGAGAAGGAGAGAGAGAATGAGATAGAGAAAGGGGGGGGAGATATGGGGTGAAGAGATAGCAGGAAGTTATTGGCTGTGTTTGTCACTTGGGGTCTAGTCATCACAGTGCTGCTAATACCCGTGTCAAATTAGAGCACTGCTTGTCTGGCCCTCCAGCACAGCAATAGCACTTTATTACCAAAAGCCTGACATTGAGAGGGAACTTTGCCTCTTCCATTTTGCTCTCTCTTCCTTTCTAGCCTTTCCCATTTTTCTTTCTTTCCATCTCTCCCTCTTCTGGTACAAGGCCAGTAATTGGCCCAAAAATCATGTTCACACATGGCACTAAGTGAGAGTTAAAAGCCTGTTTAAAGTGGGTGAAATTGAAAGCTGGCTGGAAATGTGAAGTGTGTGTGTGTGTGTGTGTGTGTGTGTGTGTGTGTGCACGTGTGTGTACCCATCCATCAATAGCACAAACACGCACATGCACAGCTCTTTCTCTCTGGGTTGCCACACCATCCGGTTGTCTCTCATAAATCAGTCTCAGCGTGCATTGTTCTTTCCCACTGCATGGATTCCCAAGCCCCCTCACCTCACACACACACACACACACACACACACACACACACACACACACAGCAGTATATTTACAAGGTGCCAACGCCTCCGATCGCATTTAAACCCCTCAACTGTTTACCCCCAACTGTTCACTTTTTCACCCCCCCCCCCCCACACACACACATCCCACCCTCACATATCTCCATCCTCCATTCTCTTCATCTTTCCCTTCCCATTCTGCCAAGTTGTGCAGTAATTCCATAATTCCATAATACCTTGGAGAAAGATTAGGAGGAGGTTCTCTCTCTTTGTTGTCGCGGCGGGTTTCAGGGAGCCAAAGCAGGCGGAGAGATGAAGTCATGGGTGTAATGCCTCTGCTCCCGTCCCCATTCTACAGCATCAAGATGCAGCACACTGAGCAGCTGAGCATTTTGGAGGTATGCCTGCAAGTGGGTCTGTGTAAGCAATTGGGCGCGAATGCCAAGGAAGATTATGGTAACAGACTGCGCCAGAACAAATCACCCTAGTCTTTTCGAACAATTTTAGACCCCTTTTCAGCGTGCTATATCACTTTGGGGTGTCTTGCCCAGGCAGTGAACACTGGCTCACCAGAAAGACCTGTTTTAGCAAGCCAGAAGAGGGGGGAAAAAGGCTGTAATTGCAATTTTACTCTATGAACTCAAAAAAAAAAGTAACAGTAGCAAGCAATGGGAAGATGCCAGCTGCAAGCTCGTAGGAAAATGCCCCCTGTTAGAGTGATCCAAAGGACAGCGGTGTCATAAAAATAAAAATAAAGCAGCTCGTCCGTGACGCCCTTTGTAAAGGTGTCTGTTTCCTTGCTGTGAGCCGCACGTTGCCCGGTGAGTAGTGGCCACCTGTGTTGACATAAATCTGGGCCGGGTGATGAAGGGCTTGCTTTTGTCATCGGCGAAATGGGGGTAGAAACGGAAGAAGTCTCATTTTTCAATCAGCGTGTACAGTAATTCACCTGGATCTGACATCACCAGCCCCCCCAGGTAATCCGCAATGAGATTACACGCTCACGAGTTCATTACTGTGCAGCTCAGGAAAATAATGGCTCAGAGGGAATGTGTGTGCGTGTGTGTGTGTCTGGGGGAGAGAGGAAAATTCCTCCGGCTATCCGTCACACTCAAACTCAGCTCAATTAGACCCCATTACTGGTCAGGATTGGCGAAAACAGCCCTTTACGACTGGAAGATGCATGGAGCTGGCGCGTCATTGTGGCAAAGTTAAAAGATGAGGTCAGTTACGACTGCATTGAAGCCACCGAAGAGTTTCCAACTATGATGCCTCTTTATGATTTATGAACCTTCTCTGGAGTCTCTTCTTTGGGACAATTTACTAGATCGGTTGCGCTGGCATAAAGTGTAACTGTCTAGCTGTGTAAAATGCCCTCATAAAAATGCTATTACTATTAACTGTGTTTTGTAATAGACCATGTGCAGTCATTATGCTGTTTACAGCCAGGTCAAATTTATAGAATGCTTACTGACTTACTGATTTACAGTTTCATTCATGTGGTGAGACGTTGCAAGAAAAAAAAAGCACTGCAGTGAAGATGTGATAATGTGAACCTACGTGCTGTGATAATGTGAACCTACGTCTAGACCAAAGAATTGCTTCAATGCTTACTACACAAGGACACGACAATAACAACACAAAAATGACATACCAGTCCTTGTTTAATGAGGTTAACACTACAGACTACCCAATAGTAGCATAACCACAAGGTCATTTCAGAGGGAAAACAGCGATACGTGCCGTGAAACAGACAATCATGTGAGGAGACCCAGAACTCACCACTGGACCTTCAGATAAGTACAAAACCACAGGGTCTGGACACCTCCCCAGCGGGGGGCGGATGCAGGCTAAAGATCAGCGCTGCTAGCATATTGGGGTTGGGGGAGCTAGCGGCACTGGGCGAAATGATGCTGTTCAAAAATACAGAGCGGTAGGATGAAACAGCGCAGCAGGGGTCTGACACAGTCTCCTGTAGCCAAGAGCAGGGGCTGCCAAACCTGAGCTTTGATGAGGCTGTGAGCCAAAGGCAGAGACGCGGTCTGCAGAAAGGTTGGTCTGCCCGCCAGAGTTGCAACTGCAACACACATGCTCAGACACACACACACCTATTCTCTCTCTCTCACACACTCACTCACACACACATATTATCTCTCTCTCTCCCTCTCTCTCTCTCACACACACACCTATTCCCGCTCTCTCTCTCTCTCACACACACATATTTTCTCTCTCTCTCTCTCTCTCACACACACACACACACACACACACACACACACACACACACACAAGTATTGCATCAGCTGCTCTCTCATTGCTCTAATCACCCAAGGACTCGTTAAACCCTCCAGGCTGTCGATTCAGAGCCATTGAGATACAGCGAGCACCACAGAGTTATAGCGGCCATAACAATAACACTAAAGGGGTGAAAGCTTTAACTGCTCTAAGGCCCTTCCACCTTGGCTTTAAGAGGGACACGCACATCTCAATGGCATGTTAATGCCTTCATTTTAGCCAGTGTTAGTAGAGCCTCACCACTATTCATGAACTTTCTAAACCATGATATTCATTTTAAGATTAAACTTCCAAGTGTTCAGGTGCTGTATCAGGACTGACTTCCACCCCAAACCTATACGATTATAAAATAAAAATGTCTTTCTCAGTGTTTAGGGATTTCTACTCGACAAAAGACTAGACTGGACTAGAGAGAACCAATAAACACCTCATTAAGTGGTTACAGCAGGAGATATTCCACAGACTGCTGAGAGACAATTGCATTCATTAAAGACCAATTAAAGATCAATTAAACTGACTAAGAAATCACAAATTAACTCAAGATCGCATATGCAGGGAAACATCACATGCATCACATTGAACAGTTCAATGAAGCTACAGTTATTCCCTGGGGTAGTGTACACTCTAAAAAATGCTGGGTTATTTTCTCAACCCAAACGTTGGGTTGAAATTGTTGGGTCATTGTGTGGGGTTGTTTTTACTCATGTTGGGTTATTTTCTGTAACCCAGCTTGTTGGGTTGATAGTTTAGGACAGCGCCCCTCCTCTTCCCCACCTGACATGAGTACACTACCCAGCACCAGGGTAACTTTAACACAGCTGCATAGTTATTTGAGAGTTCGGGGGAAATTGTTATTCTTTCAACCGTCCATGGTCCAGCAGCTGTCAACATGCAATGGAAACCAGACGATTTTGGAAGATATGTGTCTGCTTTTAACTTTTTTTTTTTTTATTCAGACGGATTTTAAAAGTCCACCCAGAGATAACCTTCGTGATATGGATTTGCCTGCCAATTTTGTTCAGCCTCAAGCTGGTTAAGAATTGTGTCATTCAAGCCCGCTAACATCAGCTAACATTAACTTTCAGTTAATGCTCATGTTAAATCTACACAAAGACAGACTCTTAAAAACATAGTTCTGTGTTCACTAGGTATGAACTGCTGAACAGAAACAAAACAATCTTTTACAACGAACTAAAATGTCCACATCAACAGCTGGCTAGGTTAACGTTAGCAGACGGTTGGTATGCTAGAAGCTAATTAAATATGCTTCGTGGTAGTGCAGCATGTGTGTCAGCTAATGTATAGTCGAAGTAGTCTCTTCACACGTAGCCTACGGTAATCATCATGCCAAACAACATATTAATTAATTTAGGGTAGCATCATATTATAGCCATGTAACTTACTGAGTGGTTTTTGGTGGTAACATTAACGTTACACACAACTTGGATTTAACTAACTGAATGTGCTAACATGAGCTAGCTAACGGTATCACTGCCACCAGAGTCCTGCACGGGTCCAATTTTTTAAATCCGCACCCACCCGTACCAGTCATGTTTAAAACCGCATCCGACCCGTTTTCCGACACCAGAGCTAGTTAAAATCCGTACCCGACCCGACCCCAGAGTATCTGCACATTTTTCAAGTGCAAATTTAAAGATTTTTAAGACCCTTTCAAGACATCTAAATGGAAAAAATAAGACTAGGCTATACAGTACCACACCAAAAAAAGATAAACATGACAACACTTTATGCAATGTTTTTTTACTAACTTTAACACCTATCCCATTTTGGATGTCTACAGAAGTTACCAAATATATTTTTTTGAGGAAAGAAAATTAATTGTGTGTGAATCACCTTCACAGCTATAAATGGCCAATTTTAGGGTCTAGGTTGCTTTTGTAGCTGACTGTACATATCTGGTTGTGCTACTGGCTGAGGCTGACTGTTCTTCACCTGTGTCTGTAGTAGCCTAGGCTACTTGCCAAAGACATGTGTACTGGACTGGATTCTCTTTAATATTTCTTTTCAAATGTAGACTAAAGCTATTTAAATATTTTAATAGGCCTATTTTATATACTTTACTATGTGCATCTATTGTGCCGTATGCAGCACAGCAGATCAAAGTTAATCCATTAGGCTACATTACATTTTGCATACATTCTGTTGTATCTAAACCAACCAAAGCTTGACTGAAACATTGTAAAACCATTGGCTTGTTTTAAAAAAAATGTATGGGAAAAGTGAAATCCCCTATTAATTAAGGACAGGTCCTCCTTGCATATTATTTTTATTAGAATATTATTTCTGCTGAAAAAACTGCTATGTGGTTTGCAAAGTACTGGGAAAGGCTGACAAGCAAGCCTATTCACTTCCCTGTTGGGTAGGCTAGGCCAGCAACACACGCTGGAGAGATGCAAACAGATTAACTTTACGTGTATTTCCTCCTGATTGCTAAAACTTTCTTTTTCTGTCAGTCCGTGGTTCCTTCATAAATTGCGCAGCAAATTATCAGACAAGTGAAAGAAGCACCCGGCATAATTTGACCAGCAGTCTCCACTTCCATGGTTTATGAAACAATATGTTGCTAAGGGATTGACATCATTTTCACTAAAGCAGTTCTTTTAGAGTGCATTACGCCTTTGGTCGGCAAGCCTGGGCTTGAGGAGGCTTTGGTGTTGAAGATGTTGACTGGAAGTTGTTTCGTGGGGAAAAAACATTTGTCTTATTGGTTGATATGGGTGTGTGTGACTGTGACACTAATAAGCAGAGAATGACATTGACCATTTTCTCTATCATCTCCTGTTGCTATGTCACTTTTCAAGTCCAGGCCTGTCTGGAGAAATGATATTTCGCCCGCTCAATTAGAGGCACTCAGCGGCAGTTCAACCTAAGCAGGGGGTGTAGTGATAAAATAAGAGGTGGGTACACTATCAGTTCTGTGATCACAATAAGGTGGACTGTGCCATGCAGTAGTGGGTTTTTAAAAAAGGCATTCAGAACATGTTTGATGAAGGTGGAGGGCAGACGCACAGTATTGTCCAGGTGCAATGTAGGCTATAAATGCCAGATAATTGCAGATTAACAATAAACAGTAATGCTAATCTGAGGTACCTGTCTAGTTTTATTCCATAAATATATTGTTTTTATAGCCGTTATTGGCATACACGATCAAGAACTTTCATGTACGCTTGTGGCTGTTGACATGAATCAAACATGTTCTGAATGCCTTTTTTAAAAACCCACTACCGCAGTCCACCTTACCGTGATCACAGAATTACTATTAGGCCTACACTCTGCTTAGGTTGAGCTGCTGCTGAGTGCCTCACATTGAGCACAATGACATCTGATTTCTGCTGAAAGGCCTGTACTTGAAAAGTGACATAGCAACAGGAGATTAAAAGAAATAGTCATGTCACTCTCTGCTTATTACTATCACAATCACACACCCCCATCAACCAATAAGCCAATTATTTTCCCCCTCTGCAGGGGCAAAAATAATAAACAACTTCCAATCAACATCTTCAACACCAAAGCTTCCTCAAGCCCAATCTTGCCGACCAGGTGTAATGCACTCTAAAATAACGTCTTTAATGAAAATGTCAATCCCTTAGGTTCAGGGATATAGTGGAGGCTAAATGCAAATAAACTCAGTTTGTCCACCTCTGAAATTTGGATAAGAGACAGGCATATTTTTTCTTGCCATTTTCACACCTTTAGTGATACACACGTTAAAAACACCTTCACTTTGCAACCACTACACTTCCTTCAAATAGAAAATCGGATTTCTGAATACTGTGTCATGGCGACGCGCATTGTTGGCTGGAGAATATCGTGGATAGTCTCTCCCTCTTTCTCTTTCTTTGTGTGTGTGTGTGTGTGTGTGTGTGTGTTTGTGTGTGTGTGTGTGTGTGTGTGTGTGTGTGTGTGTGTGTGTGTGTGCACATGCGTGTGCATGTCCCTAGTGGGTCCTTCCAACACTGCAAACACACAGCTTCTAAACAGTGATGAATCCATAAAACATTCATTGTTGAAATCTGCCATGCCTGGCTAATGGGCTGTCACACCAGCTGCCATCGGAAAATGACTCTCCATAAACCTTTAATAGGAGTCAGGACACTGGGATTTTCATTTTGGTGTTGTGGCAACTGCGACTGCTAGCCATGCCATACCATAGCCACTTACAGTCCTTACAATGCAAAATGTTCAAACTGGGCTAACAGCATGGCTTTGTTATGTATGCAATTACACTGTTGCATTGTTGCCTAGCAACAGACAATTGTCTTGGAACAATGGCTTTATTTTGTAGGCTACAGTTGTTGTAAAATACGTCTAATAGTACAGGACAAATAACATGACAGCTGTTTTGATCTGTAGCAAAAGCCTTTGCTTTATATAATACATCAAAATGAGCATCAACTAGTGGATCCTCTTCAGAGTGGAAGTTGTTTTCATGAAACACTACATATTCTCATGAGCATATTTTGCGTTCACAAGCCACTGAATTCTCGACGCACAGCTGAATCATCCTGTTATCCTTCATGTAAAAATCTAAGGGGAGGGAATTTACATTTCAATTTAGTCTGAAGATGCAAGAGGGGAGATCAGAGCAACTCCCACAGAAGTTTGCTGACTACTTAACATCAATTCACTCTGTGCATTCAAACTACCCTGTCCCTAAACTAAAAGATTTATGGTTCTTCCCCCGTTGAACACCTAGGAAGGCTGGATGTTTAATGGGACTAGCATTAGCGTGTTAGCACTCTGATCCTCTTAACCCACTTCAGTGCGATTTGTACGCCTCTGAGCCCTAGGAACACTGGAACAACAGCCAGGCCCAATTTCCCTTCCAAGTGTACAAGCAATTACTGTGCTTATCGCAGCCTGCGACTAGTGTTCTTTCACCCACCTACTCTCCGCCTCTTTCCTCGCCCTAGCTCTGATCCCCGCTGTCTCTCCCCCTCTCTTTTTCACTCCTGCTCTCCATCAGAGTTGAGGGGGAGACAGTGAGCGAGAGAGCGAGAGGTAGGAGGCGAGCGGGACCTAAAGTGAAAGTAAGAGCTGGGCAAAATGGAAGAGCGAGGACGGAGCGAAATGCTGCGCAGACATGACTACGACCATCATCTGAACTGCAGATGCTCAATTAGAGGCTGGTGAGTGTGTATGTGTGTGTGCATGTGTGTGTGTGTGTGGGGGGGGGGGGTTATGGGTGCCGGCCAGCCACTCAGACTCCCTACACTCCCCAAGTCCATTAATAACAACCAGGGGACTAAAGCATCTATCACCATCATGTCTTTCTCAATTACCATTCTCAAATCCAAATAGGCTTTACTGGCATGAATCACTAAAATATTACCCCAAAAGCACCCAAGAGGTGGTGATAGTAACAGTACTGAAATATTTTTTATTTTTCTTGTTTTTCTGTTTCAGATTCTTTGAGGTTTATTTCAAATGTATTCCAAAGCCAAATCAGTGTGTAATGGAATGGTATGGTAATGAGAGAGAGAAGGGGAAGAGGGGCAGATGAAGGAGTAGCGTATCATCGTTCCTCTTACAGCGCCGTGTTTGATTAGAGCCTCGCCTGCACTCACATCAACCCAAAATAACACTGAATCACAGTCACATTCAGGGGCATGTGACATGCATACCCACACACACACACCCACACACACACACACAGACGCACACAGACGCATAGCCACACACACACACACACACACACACACACACACACACACACACACACACACACACACACAGACAGACAGATAGACACATACACAGACACCTACACAAACAAATATAGAAACACACCGTAGTGGCATAGCCACACACACACACACACACACACACACAGACAGACAGATAGACACCTACACAAACAAATATAGAAACACACCATAGTGCAGTGTGAATCAACTGAATAAATCAGGTAAACTCAACAGAGGAGAAAGAATACAGCTCATACATTTCATCTTTTGATATTAAACTTCAAGATGAGTGAATGTGGCTGTTGCATTTACCATAAAGGAAGGCATGTCGCTGTTTTAATAAGCTATGGAGCAGGCTGAAAAACTAGCCAAGACTAATAACGTTAAAGTTAACCCAAAGCCTATGCGCTTTATGATGCTAGGGTTAGAAACATTTTCCATTTCAGTGTTTCCAGACTGTCTTTACAAAGTGAGTGAGTCTAGTGGAAAAGCACAGGAAAGAGACTAAAAACATGTCTTTCTGTCTGACAGGAGGTGCCGACCTTCCCTTAATTAGCCAAGTGTTCCACACTTCGTCTGACCGCCAAGGCGCTGCTGAGACACGCTTGCCCTTCAGATAAAACATAACACAGACGTGCACGAAGCCTAGCAGAGACAGTGATTAGCGATGTCAGATCACATTGGCATTTTGATACCTGGCATACAGCATGTGTGTGTGTGTGTGTGTGTGGTGTGTGTGTGTGTGGGGGGGGGTAGGGTAGAGAGAGTAGAGAATGGAGGTTTTGGAGCAGTGTAACAGGAGGGGCTTGGCAGCACCAGGCGCTGCCAGGGTCAATTGCATAGGCACTATAGGGCACTAGGTGGAAATGATAACCGTGATGCATTGCACCCCTAGCTCCATTCCCATCTATTGCCTCATCACCGGGGCCGAACCAGATGGCTCAATTGATCATAATTACAAAGGGCTCAGACTGGCGCCACACACAAACACACATACCATGTGCTCAGCATCAAGGCCCACTCACCCTCAACACTCCCTCACTTTTATCAGAAGAAATAACAGGGCCCTGCCCATTCTCATCTCTGAAATGACTCACTCTATCGCTCCATCTTTGTTTCTCTCTTTCTTGTGCTTTCTGCTCTCTCTCCCTCTCTCTCACACACCCTCTCTCTTGCTTTCTATCTTTCACAGGCTCTTATCACACCCATTAAAGTGGCCTACTGCTGAGCGAGTCTAAAGACAGAGAATTATCTGAGACGTGGACTGTTGGCAATAACTGCTGTGACTGTTTCTGTGTCAGCCGGGCAAGACAAGCGATCAGCTGAAAAACCACTATTGCCACTCAACGCCTCCTGCCTGTCGCCTCCAAACCATGACACAGAGAGAGAGTGAGATAGAAAGAAAGCGAGAGAGATTGAAGGGTAAGATGTGTTACTGGCTCCATTCGACCAGATGAAAGCTCTGCTATGGTGAAAATGTACATGTACCTGCAAACGGCAGCTCAAGACCTTGACACATGGCACTGGGGAAACCCTGGCAACTGACAACTGAATCCACAAGCCAAAAGGCACCTCTACCACATCACCCAATCAGTCCTGCCATACTAAGCCAGAGCAGCGGATAATACTTTCACTGATATCAATGGTTATTGATCACTCAATGTTATTAGTAGAAATACCAGCACCTTAAGGAATTGATCACCGAGTATACAGTATATTGAAAATACAAATACTTATCTTCATAATGATATGGCCTTAACTTTAGGAAATAAAGAAGAGTGAATCAGATCTAGCATTGCTCTGAGACTCTTCTTAACACCTTAACACATGGGAGGTGCCGGCTCACTGCATATGTCCCAATAAGTGTGACGCAGCCACAGCCTCTCCAGCGACATATGGACTTGAATGCCGCGCAGGCTCCAGACAGGTACAGGCTCCCTCTAGAGACGCAGTGGTGTGCTGGCGCTCTCATGTCTCCACCCCGCTGGGCAGACCGTCTGTTCGCTAGAGGGCCGAGCTCAAAAGGCCCTCCAACCACCCGCCGAGTCGCCGCCGCATGGGTCCCCGAGCTCAAAACGCGTGGCACGCTGCCCACCACCACTGGACAGGCCACGCCCAGGACCTGTCGTGTTAGTCATGCAGGAACCCAAATGTGGCAGCGGAGGTGCAGGATTTTTCGAGATGGTTAGAGGCGTGGAAAAACAGCTCTGTGACAAGCTTGACAAGTAGCTCACAGGGGTTTGAAAATCCCAGTGAAAGGTGGCTCAGGGAGAGCAAGCTTCTTACATTTGCTGTGCCTATTTATCATATCATGCCTGTTGCTTACATTACCTTAGACACCAAGGATGAATTTGAAAGAGTTTGACGTACCAAAAACAGCAGCCTATTACCATATTCTAAAATTTCAATACAACATATGGCCTTCTCAGCATTAAGTTAATTGCATGGCCAGTGACAGCAGCTCTTTGCCACCTGAGATTGCTTCTGGGAGGCTTAAGCAGTATGGAAATAACACTTCTACTGATGCCCGATATATTTTTGGAGCAGAATTAAATTATGAAAACACTGCCTTAATTAACATCTGCTTAAGACACCATCTATGCCTCTGTTCATCAAGGCAGCAGAGAGGTTGATCTTCTGTGTGTGTGTGTGTGTGTGTGTGTGTGAGAGTGAGAGAGATGTGAAAGACTGCACTCATGTGTGGGTAGTGTGAAAGTGAAGGCTCACAAGTTGTGCTCTTAGCCTTAAACATTATGGAGCTCCACAGTATTCACAGTATGGGGAAAATCCTCCTGTCATCATCTGTATGATATAGCACTATTGGACTCTATTACATTCATTTGGCATAGAACTTGGGCACTGGCTGCCCGATGGTTACCATTTGTCCGTTGAGCGATGGCTATAATGACAGTTTTGTGCATTAGCTGTGAACAAACCGGGGAGTGAGATCTCTCATATGCTATTCAGTCAGACAGATAGATGGAGCGAGACAGAGAAACATTGCCGCTTTTACAGCCCCCAAACATCAGTTAGTGTCACCGAGGTAATGGTTTGTGTGTACGTGTGTTTATTTGTGTGTGTGTGTGTGCGTGTGTGTGTGTGACAGCATCTAGGATGCTATATGATGTGATGTTATGTGATGAGGCACAGGCACGTCTGACTCAGAAGCTGGCGAATACATTGGGCAACTTTGAACTTGTAACTTTGAACTGTCTCATTCATGTGTGTCCTTTCCACACACATGAAGGCACACATGCAATTATCAGAGCACTGTGAACTCATGTAACACATGCACACATCCGCATCCACTAGATTGTGGTTGTATGTGTGTTAACACAATGTGTAGATAACATGATTATTTCATGCAGCATACATAGAGTATTATACTAAATTGGTTGAATACATATCTATGTGTGGTCTCTGTGTGCATATGCACAAGTGCATGTGTCGTCCCTGTGTGTTTGCTTGTTTGTTCTGTTTGATTACTGCAGTACATTTACTGCAAGCACGCTGTTCTAATGGTATCCTATAGAGGTACTGCATTAGCTCAGATAGGATAACATAAACAAAGAATGTGCCCCTGGTAGGTGTGAATGGGAACACACAAGTGTCTATGAATGGGAAAACAGCCAAATGGGTATATTTGTCACTCTACTCTCGCCTTCTGTCCTGCAGCGCGTCGCAGAGACCATGGTGACTAGAAGTAATGTGTGTTAGGAGTGCTTTTATGGCTGTGGTCATGCCTGTTTGTGTGAGGGAGGGTGTGTGGCATGTGTGCGCACACACACACACACACACATTCATGCCTCAATGGTTGAAGGCCACATAGCAGGAGGTGGCCCTCTTTCCATCTAACCTTTCCTGTAATCTCACAGATGAGTAAAGCAGAGAGGATGAGAGAGGGAAGAGGAGAGAGAAAAGAGGGAAATAACAGGAATAGAGAAAGGACAGTGGATGAAATGAAAGAAAAGGACAGGACAGGAAAAGGAGAAAAGAGAAGATGAGAGGAGGAATGAGAGGGATCAGGAGAGGAGAGGTGAGCAGCGGTCATACAGAGCAACAACACACTCTATCAGTACGTATGCCCCCTGTTCAAAAGACCCCGAGCCCTTGGTCGGTTGAGCCACAGGTACAATGCGTGCTCTCTGAGACAGGAGCATCAGATCCAGTGTGCCCCTGTTTCCGTTCACGCGCCCTAAAGCATTTCACTCTCCTCATTCTCTGTCTGTGTCTGTGGTCACCTTGACATACTGTGAGAAAGGATTCGTCATAGCTATTTTTGAGTCTGCTGAAATTACTGAGGGTACCTTTCTTGAAGAACAGTGCGTGTGTGTGTGTGTGTGTGTGTGTGTGTGTGTGTGTGTGTGTGTACACTTTTCCCATCAGGATATTGGAACGATCATACTTTCACAGGCATCGGCATTAGGTCATTCAGAGACCATTACATATTAACGTGCAAGCAACCTTTCTAAAGCCTGTTCCATTATTGTGTTGAATAGCTGGTCTATTCAACAGAGGTGCACTGCACAACCAGTCATGGACTTACACACAAGCACATATTCAAAGTGTATTCTCTCTCTCACACACACACACACACACTTCTATAAGCCACTTGAGTGTCTGCTTGTCATGTGACAATGACCGAAGTATATACACACACAGACACACACACACACAGACAGACAGACAGACAGACACTCACACACACACACCATCATATTGCCTGTGGCTGTGAGAGGTCCTTCTGCCTCTTCTCTGTAAAAAAGGCATTCAGAAAACTCTGATTAATGATGTTCACTGCATTCTTCCCAAAGGCACCATGAGGTCAATGACACGTGATTTAAAAAAAAAAAGTTTCTTTTTTTTAAACTGAGTCTTTCTCTCTCTCTCAGTTTAATTCAAGAAAGCTTTATTGGCCTGAACGTTACAGTAACATCTCTCTCTCTCTCTCTCTCTCTCTCTCACACACACCCTCATTAACACTACAATCTCGATGCGCAAAACACTTCAACTGGAGACATCTGCTGCTTGACTGCTCAGTAAATAATACTGGTCATCAATGAGCAACAGACCAAACTGTTATTCGAGCCAATTTAACACGGCGCCGACCTCAGGGGCAAAACAAAGTTGCACAGACGGCGTTGAGTACCGGAGATAATATCATGTTCTGTGACCCGTTAGACTTATGAGCATTTCCGCTTCGCTATTCAATTGACTGCAGTAAGCGAGGGGGGTCGAAATGTTTGCTAACAATTAGTTTCAGCTTGACAGATAAAGCTTATATCACCAATGTACACGCATTCGTCATGAGTAAAAACAATGGCCTGAGGATATATTCTCGGCCATTACGCATTGTGATAAATGATTGTTTTATGTGTAGCCTACCCCACAACCCACATTGAACTTGTATGTATTGGAAGCAAAGAAACGCAATAACACCCGCAGGTTCTTGTGCCAGGAAGTCGACCGCATCCACTGCTGCTACCATACAAACAAAACGCATGCGAATGACATTGATGAGGATTCACAACTGTGGGCTCATGTGAAGATGCCTGAGGTGTAATTCAACTTCAGGCGACATGGGGCGCATTCTATGAAAAAATACAAATATGTTGCAAGAGTCGGACACATACAATAGTATCTGACTTTCAGGCGTATGGTATAATGAGTGACAGTGCAGATGCTTACTATCTGTCATTAAGGAAATCAAACGACGGCTGTAACTCAGAAAGGCGCGGAATCAAACAGGCGAATAAGCCTCCCAAATGACTTCAGAACCTACCGGGTCTTGCTGTTGGGCTGCCTTCGCCGGTGCGTTGGGCTCCTTCGCCGTAGTCATGATCAGCTACAGCTCGAGCCCGATGCCGTGTAACCAAAGAAAATCTTCTGTTTAGCAAAGGTGATCAGTGCTTGCAAAGTGCAAACGACGGCGACAGCCAGTCACTTTGGATCGCCTAGGATGCCGGTGGCCGCCGGAAGGATGGAAAAAGAGAGCCCGAGACCAACAAAAATCCCCGCGTAAAATAGAAAATCTGGGAACACGCTAAGGTGATGCTTGCACTTGGTAAATGAGACGGAAACGCGGAGGGACGGTAGGCGTGAGACGATCACTAACACATACACCAGAGAGAGAGAGAGAGAGAGAGAGAGAGAGAGAGAGAGAGAGAGAAGGGAAACGAGTGGGTGAATGCAGTCTTTTCTGCAGCTCCAGAGTAAGCAGTTGATATCACCATAGCACAAGGTAACTGTGTGAAGCAAAGATATATATCTCCCACCTTTATACACAAACTGTTTCGCTATGATGATGTGATGATGACACAAAATATATGTACCGAATTATTCCATCTATGTGGACTTGTCCTGCGGCGTACTGAAAAGGTAAAACTTTGTCAATCGTAGATCTCATTACATTTTCAAAAATAACTCAATGAAAACAAAACACATAATCACACGCCCATGGCTGAAATAGCTTTCGCCACCGGATGATTCGATTTCATTTAAACTGTCCTTTCAATTATTTTAGTATCCAATAGAAATGTGAAGGTTCCCTACTTTAGCATCTAAGTTGTATGTGCTATAATGATGGAAGAAATCACATTTTCTCTTTTAATGATTGAATGAATTGTCTAGCCACAGTTAAACACAGAAAACTCTGGGGAATAATGCATAGGCTACTCTATGCTCATAAGCGAATGTGGCGCAGGGGAAAACAGGTGTTTTTAATCATTCAAAAGATAGATGATTATGGAGTTGATTAAAAGAGTTGATGGTGAGGTACTGAATAAGAAACGGACCGCGTTTGTCGAAAATTGTGAAACACATGCAAACTTGTGTAAATATGCACCTAAGCTACCCAGATATCGAACAGCAGGGGATATCTATTTTATGGCCCTTTTAAGTGATGATGATTTACTGTAGTGGTGATTTACTTTCTGATCAGCAATGTCATCAGCAGGCGTCTTTACAATGGGGCATTTTCAAATGTTAATTACACCCCATGTTCAGTTATGTTTTTTTTTTCTATGCATACATTTAGCCATTAAAAGGTCAGGTTATGCTCTCCCGTTATGTTTCTCTTCGCGCTTTACATTTCCTGCACGGAACACATTCCTCGCGAATGCTGCGGAAATACCACATCGTAGTGCTGAGGTCAGGTGGCTCGGTGTGTGAATAGCGCGCCGATGTCCTTTAAACACGAAGCCTAATTGTAGGCTAACTTCGTTTGTAATTTTCAGAACTGGCTGTTATATTCTTCATAAACATCCCAGTCGCGCCCAAGTCTATGCATGCCATTGCAAACAATGGGTGATGGGTGATTAATACGTGTGCCGTGGTTTAGCATCTGACTGGCAAATGAAAAAGAAACAGTGTACTGTTAATATTTTAGCTACTGTGGCGAACAGAGGGGCAAAGGGGCATAGCAAGGTGTAGATGCTTCAGGCACTCTTGCTTTGCTGTCTCTCAGAATGTCCATACACATTGTTAACACACACCTGTCAACACAGACAACTCACGTACACCTCAAGTTCCATTTCAGCAATAACGGAGTAATTGCTCTAATAAGAGTGGTTTTGGGCTATTCTACTTTGACTCTTCAAACATGTACAGAAACGCACGCAAGCACGCCGAGCATAACCGAGAGAAGCCCCTTATTAGAGCACTCTGAGGCAAACACGTAGATTTTGAAAAGGTTGCCAAGCGCAAAGCTGACAAATCAGGTGCAGCAAAGAATCACAGCATAGGACATACAGGAATCTGCCTGATTCTCATTTTGGCAATAGGTCAGACTCTAATTAAGTTTGGTGAGCATGAAGGAGCATTGCACACAGAATAACACACACACACACACACACACACACACACACATAGGCTACACATTGTGCAACACTAATTATATGAGTCACCCTGTGAAGGACTCATTAAAGAGTAATTGTTCCCTAATCAATAAGCAGGTGGGCAGTGTTGTTTGTGATATAAAGTAATATTGATTTGACACATCTGATAATTGTGTAATTATGAGACGTAATTATAATGGGCACATACATTTGAGTACTCAACCATACACACACACACAAACAAACACACATACACATTTACCTTATGGAGATTGAAAAAAAAAAATGTTAGGGATAAACACTTTTAGCAAGAAGTCACTCAAGTTCCATACCCGACGTTGAACCTAGATATGCACATACACACACACACACACACGCACATACACACACACACACACACACACACACACACACTATGATTAATGCTTACAACATGATGAAACCTTCCCAGTGGCTCATATTTCACCCTCCAGATCACCAGTTCACAGTGCACTAACAGACTGGCCACTGCAGAGAACACAAAAGCACTTCCCACAGTCAATTTCACCACAGCACCCAGGACAGGAAGACACAGGGCTAATTCCACCAGCGCTCTCCCACCCAGGAACCTGTTCCTCAGGAAAACTGATCAAGTAGTCCCTGATGAAAATGTACGCCTGATCAATGTACTGTCATTTTGTGTACCAGCTTCATCTCTCTCTCCCTCCCCCCCCCCCCTCTCTCTCTCTCTCTCTGTCTTTAAGATGCATATATGAGAAGTGTGTGTGAAATGCATGTGTGTATTCAACAGAGAGTATGAGTAAAGCAGATGTAGGAGGAGTAGAAAAGCTTTTCCAAAGTCCTCATGTGGGCTTCTGAGATTTCTGAAGAGGAATCGTAGCCATTTTAAATGAACAGAGAGCTGTCCTTAAATCAGACTCAACTGAGCTTGGAAGTGGTTATGCTTTCATAAGCACAGTCATCGTGCTCAAAACATGTCTAAGTATTATATTAAGAAAGGCAAGCATCATCCCAACATGTGACACTAGTCATATCTCTGAGATTGGGAAAGATGTTGAGAAGAATGTTTTTGCTGACACTGCCTAATTTTAGATTAGATTAGATTAGATAAACTTTATTGTTCCAGAAGGGAAATTTGTCTTGGGCAACATACAACACACACCAGTTCAACGCCACATAACACATAAAAGACAGACCAATTTATATACAGACCGCAGGAATAAGGTACTGTACAGTAGTATTTTAGTCGAATGTAGAATGTGAATCACAATAACAATCAACAAAAATGTTGCCTTCCACTGACATGACTAAGTATGACCATCGTCTTCCTGTACCAGAACCAGTTTACATTATGTCGTTTTTGCTGTAACCATTTATACTTGAGCATGTGCAACTCACATCTACATTTGGCTCACATCAGGCAGCGACAGGTGACAACATCTGTATGCACATTTGAGTGCTCCCAATGAGGGCATGCATACTGTATACTCCAATGTATGTTTATATCTATCTCTCTCTCTCTCTTCCTCTCTCTGTTTTGTTCAGATATCTGCTTTCTCAGATTCTTCCAACATGTTTGGAGATTACCCTTTAAAACACAAGCTAACAGCACATTAGCTCCTCCTCCTGCCCACACCACCCAACACACACACACACACATACACACACACACACGCACTTTCATCTTCCATAAACAAACACACACACACACACACACACACACAAACCAACAGAAATCTATATGTCCACTGCCTACTGCAGAATTCTTGGCTAGCTTGGTAAATTGAACAAAAAATACCAACAGCAGAACTCTTGATTTTCATTTGTTTATCTCTCTCTCCCTTTCTCCCCCTCCTCTCTCTCTGTCTCTCTGTGTGCAGAATTTTTCTTCTCTCTCTATTGATGTGTGTTGGTGTGTGTATGTGTGTGTGCGTATGTGTGTGTATGTATAACAGAGTATGTGAATACAAAATATTATAGATCTAGAAGTGTATGAATTTGAATTTCTTTGTTCTGTATGTTTGTGTATGTGAGTGTGCTTTTTTGTCTGAAAAACACACACATAAACAAATCCCAAATCCCAGAGGCTGAGACATAGATAAGAAACCTTTCAAGCTTCTATGATTTAAATGGACAGCAAGGGTGCAGGGGAAGCTTGGCATGTCTCCTTAGAATAGATGTATGTATGTCTGTGTGTTTATGTGTGTGTATGTAGTTGCCTCTGTGCCCTTCACAGTAATGTTCATCAGTGTAGAACAAACAGTGTGTTTGAGTTATTTATTGGGCATGCATTATTGTCTCTGGGCTCATAAATGTGTGCATATTTGAACTGTATGTGTGTCATTGCCACATTGGGTTTACTGTGTGTGAATGTCTGTGTATTGACCACATGTGGTGTCGCGGAGTCATAACAAGTGGATAACTTGTTATGTGTCTGAAAACAAGTGCATGCCTGTAGTGAAAGCTATTCCGTATGTTGTGTGTGTGTGTGTGTGTGTGCGTCTGTGTGTGAGGGTCCATCACCACAGCAGCATTGAGCAGCATAGCTCTCCCCTCAGCTTGGACAGCGAGCAGCTGCTCCCAGAACAGGGATATCAGTCCTGTGTGCGCCAAGCCGTGAAATCAGCAGAGAGTTTGCTGTGTGTGTGTGCGCTTCTGTCCTTGTGTATGTGTGTGTGTGTGTGATTGTGCCATGTGTATGTCTTTATCATCGGTATAATGGCCCTTTTTTCTCTTGTCCTCCTTCTCCTCTCCTTAGGATTGCAGATACAATTGCTGAGAGGCTCTTCAATACACAAGAGCACACACACAAACACACAGACACACACACAAACACAAACACATACAAACAATGCACAACACACACGCATCCACACAATTATTTTCTCACACTACCAGTACCAACCCAACACACTCAGCACTTGCTCTACTATAAGACCATCTCAATTACTCTCCTTGAAATTCTTCACCAATTAAATCCATGTCCACTGCCCATTTCCCCGTATGAATATGCACAAAAGAGAAGCAGGAAACATGAGCACATATTCATTTGAAGTGACATTATGAAAACAAAGGGTCTAGCTGACTTCATGGGCCATACTGGGAAGCACAGAGTAACCATCTGGTAGAGAAATTGTGCATAAAAACCCAACATATTCAAGTCTTCATATGTTAATATTACACAGACCGAGCACACAGGCATTTATGTAACCTCCACTGCAACAGATAAAAAATTAAAAGTGACAATCCCACACAATGGAAAATAGTCACCGTCTCATGTATTCACCATCTCCATAAAAGCTATGATTTAGGCACAATGACACAACAACTGCAGAAGAATCAAGCAGGAATTGAGTCTTTTGAGGCACTCCAGTCATCGGACTGAAGCTTTTCAGCACCAGTTCCTGGACAGCTCCCCATCCTGAGCTGAGCTCAGAGAGCAACAAAGAGCTACAGTGTTGAGCTGCATTTCAGCACCACTCTAATGGACAGCTCCTCTGCTGGCCAGAGCTCAGGCATACTGTGAGAGCTTTCAGCTCAGTCATTATTCACCTTATTCTGCGCACAAACGGGGGGCGCCATTTTCCCGCTTTGTGTCCGAACTTCCCTTTGAACAGTGCATCCATTGCGATACATTGAGACAGCAGAGTTGTATCGCGATGACTGGCACAATTATGGGTCATCCTAAAGTTAGGAATGTTTATTTAGGATTTTGGTGACTTAAGATCTTTCTGTAATACAACTTTCCTATCTGAAGTTAGGAGAACACTGACTTAGGAGCGGCCGTTCTGTAATGACTTTCTAAACAGATTTACCATGGTTCCCAAATAGATAAGACAGGATTCGCGAGTTAGGAGGTTTCTGTAATATGGCCCGCAGTAAGTGTTTTGATTTAAGTATTTTAGACAGTAAAAATTCAGATAATGCATTGGGTTTTGGGTAAAATTAGAGAAAGCACTTTATAAGAATTATTACAATTATGTATTGACATACTGTGCTGAGAAAGGCCAGTCCATCTCTAAAATATATCTCCATACAGTATGATACGGGAAGTCACCACCACATATTAATCTACCCACTCCGTAGAGGTGAATAGCCTTGGGTGGCGAAGTACAATATTGTCATCTGACCTCATGATGGCATTTTTCGTTTCCTCCCAAGTTCTCCTCTCCATTCTATTCTGCCATGTTATCCCAATGAAGCTAATTAGCCGGAGCTAGCCGAGCGGAAGATTGAGCACAAGGTGGAAGAAAATACATTTCTGAAATGGACGTGGCGGAATAAGGTGAATAGTCTCAAGAAGGAGCTCTGAAGACGGGAGAAGTTCACTGGAGAGCAGAGAACTAGAGAGGGATGATGTGACAAGCAAACTGTGACGAGGAGAGAGTCAATCAGAGGCAGCTTGCCAGAGCCACAGGTGGCCTAGACAGACAGCTATCGCAGGAGGAACACGCTGACCTGACACCAGAGAAACTGGGTTAGTTCTCATGGAGCTCTTCTCCTCTTCTCCTTCAGCATTGTGCTGTGCTAATTATACTCAAATGCAAATCAGATAAGTACAAATGAGCGTTGTGGGATGGCATCGTCCAAATGGAGTGTTTGAAAAAAACAACAGGGCTCAGGGTTAGAGTGAAGTTAAAATTAAACACTGTTTCCTCATGTCCACCTCTGGCACGCTTCAACCGGCCCCACTCTCTGCCTTCCGAGTCACCTCTAAACCAGTGACCGTGGGCTCTGTCTTCCGAGCCTGTGCCTTCCCTTTGCTGCTGCAGTAATTGAGGACTTTGCTGTTGTCTTTCGAAGGCCAGAAAATGTCAGACAAGTGGGGGAAGGTGGGTAGTAGCATTTGTGGAGGGAGGGGGGAAGGGACAGTGGCTCCCCAGGTCTTGGATGCTTGGTGGTGGTGGTGTAAGGCGGTGGGGACTTGGGACCTTGTTAGTGTCCTCTCTGCTCCTCCTGTCTGTGTGTCTCAGCGGAGAAGGGAGAGGAGTGCCTGAGTGAGTCAGAACATGTTGTTTTTGTGCTCCATTCGAACATCATTTCTCTTTATCTCTATCTCCATCTCACTCTTTTTTATTGTCACGCTGATGTGAGCGTTTCTCTTTTTGTTGTCAAGGCCACTTTAACACCAGGGAGTCGCTCACGACAGGGACACATACACAAAAAACAAGCTACCAAACAAACACACTTACAAGAATATCTAATGCCATGCAGGTGTGCCTGTATGTGTGTGCAGTTATGTGATCAAATAAATGTCTACATCGATTTGTAGAATGTGGGCAGCTGAGTATGTTTGTCTTCCTCTAGTGCAATTGACCTTTTCAATTTCCAGAGAGCGCAAGGAAAGGTGTCATGTGCTTGACTAAAATAGAGTGGAGCAGGTGACAACTGTGCCTGTGTATACACAGATTCTCATTTAGATCCGCCTTTGTCTGCTTTTGCATTTGCCTGCCGGCCCTTCAAACGTGATAAGCTCAGCGGTCTCAGTTCCTGACTGAAGCTTGTGCACTGGTGTCCGTGTGGAACCTTACGCGGAATGTGCTTCTGCTAACTATGCTGTCAGAGATCACGGTACTAGCTGGTGGGTTGCATGTCATGGTGAGGTTTCATCTGTGCAGAAAGAAAGAAGGGAAAAAGGAGGGAAGGATTGAAATAATAAACAAAAGAAGGAAAAAGAAAGTACAAATAGGAAAGAAAATAATAAGAAAGAAAAGCGGATCTCCAAGCTGGTGTTCTAAATTGAGCACCAGTGTTATAAGATTTAGCTTAAACTCCCACACACTTGTCTCTTCCTTCTGTGTAAGTAAAGCTCTGCACAGCAGTGAAATGGATAAACTATGCAACTGCATTCCAAGCCACAGGCCTAGACATAATTTGTGAGGACAAAAATGTTTTCTAAAATAAAGAACAACAGCATAAACAAAATAAAGAGGTAATCCAAGTAGCTTCTTTCTCACTCAAACTTTCACATTTAGCTAATGTATCTTTCCAGGGCCCCAAAACCTTTTGCTTAATGGCATCAATGGGCATGGGAGCGTGATGCTTTCTGGGCTCTCAGGCTAACATGTCATAGAGCAGCCTTAATGCAGACACAAGCAGAGCATCTGACTACCGTCATCTCATATTTATGCCCTCGCTCCTTCCCAAAGGCATCTACTGGGATCATGTCATCATCATGCTGGAGCAAGGATACAGCACCTCTTTCAGTTTTAGCAACAGTGAGATCTCAAACACCCCACCACCTAACCCCACCGCCCCACCCCTTGTCACACACATACACACACACACACACACACACACACACACACATATATATCAGAATATCTCTTCATAGCTGTTGATGGTATGCAGTGAGAGAAATAGGACTCTATTCAAATTTAGAAAGGCAAGCGACAGGCAAGGCAAGTCCAAGAGTCACAGAGAGAGGGACAGAAAGATAGCCTGCAAATAAACAAATGAAATAGACAGACAGAAGACAGAGAGCAAGCTAGAGTCTATGAGAGAAAGAGAATAATAAGTATATGGCGAGTAGCCCTATGAGACTGAGAGAGAAAATAAAGAGTTTGGCCTAATAAGCAAGCAGGAATCATATTCACAGCTCTAAAGGAGTGGGACCATCAAGGTGAGACGTCCCCCCACTGCCAGACAGCAGGCTGAGGGCTGCCAGGAGCTTTACACAGGCCTGGGCGGGGGGGGGGGGGGGGGGGGGGGGGGGGGACTAAGAAGACCCAAAGGTCAGTGCCAATGGAGACAGACGAAGTGGGAGACAGACGGGCGATAGTAGTAAAGGAAGGAGGACAGGCGATGTGATGGAGAACTGGGTCAGCTCAACAGGGTCGTCCGAAAAAAGAGACATCCCCCCCACTCCATCAAATGGCACTGGCGGTCGGACAGGTGCCAGACATGGCTACACCTACCACCGGCCGGCCGTCAGAGGAGACCATTAAGACATGGCTGCTGGGTAGGGTAGAGGAGAGGGCAAGGCTGGGTGGAGTGGAGCGGAGAGGAAAGAAAAAGAAAGTCTTTATTTATGAGAGAGAGAGGGGGGGAGAGAGAAAGAGAGAGAGGGCAGCTGTGGACTGTGCCTCAGCCAACTGAGGGCTCCCTCTCTAATTGGCCGTGCTTTGCAAGGACACGCCGAGGCTGCGTCAGCGCTAATTTACTTATCTCCATGGTGATATGTTACCTACCACAGTGATGTGTAAGCCTTTTTAACCACCCCAATCTCCACCCACCTTCAAACTCACCCCCACGTCGTCATTACCATCCCTCCATGGTGGATGACGGAGTGCTTGTGTTTGTTTGCTTGGGCTAAGATAAGGTTGCTTGCTTACGAATGAGCCTGAGGCTCCATGCCGTTTTGCATATAATCAATAGGCAACCACTGAGGCATGAACGGCAATGCACATTGTGGTTTGGCACTTTGAGGATATGTAATCTGGTGCAACGCAGAGAGGTCAATGTGTCACACAGAGACGGATCCCCCATGAGGTGTAAACAATGCTTCCAAGTGCAGTGAAAGTGATTTCTGAAAGACGTCAAGCAATCACAATAAAAGGGTTTTACTGCCATGAAACACCAATGAGAAGCAATTTGATTGGTGCATAAACACAAACAATGACCAATATTAAATCATTCTATTGGTTCAGCATCAAACCATAAAGAAGCAACACTGTAAGACAATGCAAAGTGATGGGTGATGTCCATTTAGAGTCAAAATGATATATGATTTCTGTCCAGTTGTTCAGCCAACAAGAAGACTACCAAAGAAGTAAGATGCATGTATACAGTACATGCACATTTCTACACACACACATACAAACACACATCAACTTAACCGAATGAGCAATCAATACCTAATAAAGTTTCTGGCAAGTTCATTATTAGAAATGCTTTGCAAAAATTCCATGACTGAGAGAATAGCCCTCTGAATGAAAAGGATTGTAAAATATTAAAGGTGAGATTGCTGCCAGGGGATTCCACAAAAGTGAAAGCAATAAAATTGCTCATTAAAAAATCACCCTCTCTGAAGACACTCAGCATACAGGAGGGTAACGATTCGGCCTGCATTCCAAAGAGACAAATCAAAAGATTTTGACTCCAGGAATTTATTATCAAAACTTATTTCTTTTATCTCCACTTCTAATTTCATGCAGCCCCAAGCAGATTCATAATCACAAGAGCCGTGCATATCAATACTATAATAAAAAGACTTCCTGAGATGCTGAAATAAAAATGAATCATTGAAGATTGGGACAGTAAGTGTGAGAAGGATGCACACTGACATAGATACAAAGAGGAAAACAATAAGGAGACAGAAAGAGAAATTAGAAGTGTATGACCAAAGCCTGGTCCATCAATTGGTCTGGTTCAGCCTTGGTGGCAGCCTATGTGTCTGCTGTGGTAATGGCAGTGGGATGAGAAATGCACCCCAGTGCTGGAGATGAGTCCTCAGCTCCACACACAGACCATAGCAATGGAGAACAGGCATCCAGTCCTCTACTTCAATTATCAAGAGGCAGACAGACAGGCAGATAGACAGACTGACAGGTAGACAAACAGACAGACAGACTTGAGGCAGCTCTGAAGCTTCCACTGGCCAATGAGTCCAATGAGACAGGTGAAGAGAGACAGGTGAGAGGAGGCGGTGTGAGTGGGAGATATAGAGAGAAGAGGGGGCAAGAGACAGAGAAATGAAAACAGAGAGAGTGACTGAGAGAGTGTGTGGGGGGTGGGGGGTTGATCTGCATGCAGGTAAACGGGTCCTGATGGTAATTGCTGTGCAGATGACTGATTTCTTGGGGAAAGCGTCCGCCTTGTTCCCAGCAGGGGAGCGGCGTCTGTTGAATTGGGTAGAGTTGGGGAGGGAGAGGGAGAGAGAGCCTGATTGGTCGATTCCTGCCCTGCACGACTCCTCTTGCCAGTTCCTCGCTACGGCAACGTGCCAGATGGACGATGACTTGGCAAGACCACTTGACCTTCCTCTTGTTTCCAAGGGAACGCCCCAAACTCCCAAAGACACGTTGATTACCCAGTTACACACCTGTCGAGCTAATTTATTCTGAGCCTATTTGCAAGTAAAAGCATCCTCACACTTTCTGCTATATCCATGCGCGCGTGCATGCACACACACACACATAGACAAAGACTCAGCAAATATTTACTTAGGCTTCAGTGACTTGAATGAGAGGGGGCATATATATGACTGTAATCATGAAAAAAAATGGCAGGTGACACAAAGACACGCACAATGCCCTCTGGTGTATTCCCATTTGGATTGTGCCATACTGTATATGTACTCAACCAAACTGCACAATCAGTCAATTTGCATACGTTGCAAACAACACACATATGTTGCAAACAACACACACATACAGAACACATGCACTCAGATAATACATAAAGAGCTCAACATCAACAGTGAGGTCACTAAGAATCACATATGTGCAGCCTGGAACATACACTGTTGTTAAGCTCACCTCAGATTCAAAGGATTCTGTGGATATGCAGACATGTCTGCATGTACAGTACATATGGATGTCTTGTATGTTTGTCTGAGCATGTTTATATTTGAAGTGTTTCTGAGTGTGCCAGGCATTCTCTGTTCAAATGGTATGCATGTGCATTGTATCTCAGCATGCCTCATTGTCTCAATGTGGACAATTGTTGGGTTATTCAGTGGCACCGTCCAGCTGCTAAACCGCAGTGATGACACTGCAGCTGTGCTCTAACTGAAGCAAGCTGTGTGTGAGTGTGTGTGTGTGTGCGTGTGTGTGTGTGTGTGAGTGTCTGTGTGTGTGTGTGTGTGTGTCTGTGTGTGATTGTATGTGTGTGTGTGTCTGTGTGTGTATGTGTGTGTGTGTGTGTATGTGTGTGTGTGTGTGGGGGAGTGACTAACTTAACGTAGCATGAGGTCAGTGTGGTCATTATTATAGAGAGCTTCACTATTTATCACGTTAATCACTGGTGACAGTCACAGTGGCTACGGCTAACTGCTTCATTATTAAAGGCCCCTAGTCTTGGAAATGATGCAATGAATGAAGATGTTCTCTTGTCTGTTGCCACTGTTGCATAAACTGCTGTTCAAACACTGGAACTTACATTGACCCAATAATGAACTCAAAACAATATAGCTCCTGTACCATCTGGAGAGGAGTTAAGCTCCTTCGTGATCCTTCCTCCTCTGTTTCTGAAAAAGAGTCCAGGTTTTATAAGGAGATTACATTAATGCAGGTTTTTACTCTAGGGGGAGTAAGCAACTTCCCCGTCCATGCTTGCTTAGAATGGCAAAGAAATACATACATTATGGACCAAATATACACCCTACAGCATTTAAATGGACAGAGCTAAAGGACACGCACACATGCGCAGGCCCACACACACACACACACACACACTCTCTCTCTCTCTTTCTCACACACACAAACACACACGCACACATACACAGAGAGCCATGAGGAGGTCAGTCAGCGTTCCCACTGAGGTGACATGGCAGGAGGTGTTTCACATATCCCCTTCACCATTCTTCCAGCTATTACTGTCAATTCCACTCCAGAACAAAAACAGCCATCACTTCACTTTCAACAAAACAGCCCGCCAAATTAAACAGGTCCTGTCTATTTTGATGCATGACAGAAAGAACGCTCTTGATTGTCTCCAAAGATGACATCTTCCCACTCTTGCAATTACAGAATAGCCATTAAATGTCTGTGAAGCAGCAATCAAGGAAATTACTCCAGAACAATTACAGTAGACAGGAGAGACAGGACACTCTCACTCTTTCACTCTCTCTCTTTCTTTCTATTTCTATTTCACACACGTATGCTGACACACGCGCACACACACACTTGCACGCGCACACACTCATAAGCATCTAAAATGGCAATCGGAAATGTCCTATCATAGTAGTCATTCCACTATTTGGCCCTGCACACGTTTCACACACAGGCAAGCATATGCAGCACTGAAGAGGCTAATTAATAGCTGTGCTACACAAAGCGTGGGCTCCTATTATGTGTTTAAAAAAAGAAGAAAGGAAAGAGAAAAAAAAGCTACGTGGGTAGTGGCGACAGGCAGGAGAATCCCCAGCGAACCAAGAGGGGCCACGGAAGACGGAGCCTAGCCAATTAGACAGGCAGCGCGGGTGTTCATGGGATATAAGCGCGCGCGTTGGTGGAGGTGTGGAGATATTTACATCCCAGTCCCAGGAGGAACCGGGAGGATTTTAGAGCCATCATCTCGTCGCTCAACGAGCAGCCAGGAGCAGATGCTGAGGAGGATACGGCTCAGTGAATTAAGCTTAGAAAAACCTATACAAACACACACACACACACTTACACACACACATACACACACACACACACACTTAAATACACACATACAACACACACACACACACAGGGTGTGATTTGTGTAAAAACCAGAGGGGGGGATGATTGAAAAATGAACGAACCATTCATAGCCTAGTAATGTCATTGCTAATAATAGCCTATATTAATTTTGCCACCTTTGTAACATTTTAGTTTTAGTTTACCGTGGTGTATGACTTTAAACAGCGAGTGTGCTTGGTATGATGATCAGCTCCTCTAATGCAGGGTAGGACTACGTTTTGACAAGCATACAAATTCACCTTGTTCTTGCCCCATCTGAAATGACTCCACTACTTTTGCTGCCTCCATCCTTTCTGTATTTGTTGTGTAAAAAAACGTTGTATATGATGGCACTGAAGTCTTAAGTTAGTGAATTGGCTAACAGTGTTAGTTGGTAACCAAATAGCCTACACATTGCGCTACACGCTGCGTAGGCTACGTGCATTCTCTCCTGCTGATTTGCGTTCAGTAGCCAAGTGCGTAATATTGCAAAAGTTGAAAAAATAAATGTATTTATTGTAGCCTACAGAAAATAAATAGCCTACTATCATACTGTCAGTTAATTGGTTACAGTGCAGTGAAGAGTTTGGAGAGTAAAGTTATAGGGCAACTTGAAGTTTTATGAAAATAATTTATGAACCAGAACATAAAGACCATGAAGCTTCTATTTCTTGCAGCTGTTAAAACACCCGCTAGATAGTTTAAATACCTACCAACATTAGTTTTTGCAGTAGTACATATTATTTCTGAAAGTTATTTGTCTACTAGGCCTAGCCTACTGGCTGATTTATCAAACAAGTGCTTTCTCGTTCGTTCTCCGCAAACTACAGGTGTTTCGGTAGAGAGCCATTGAATAAGCGATGCCAAGCAATTTCTGTAACACTTTTTGTGACATTCAGCAAATATCTCCTCATTTAATGTAAGTTCCTTCGGACAATAGGCCTACGTTCTACTCTACGTGCAGTTGTCCTCCATCTCAGTTGCATCAGTTTTCTAATTTTGAAGGTTCTAAAATATGACGATATGCTTCACTGAATCCTTCTCGTTTTCTTTCATTTGTCCAGCTAGCTTTTCCATTGAAACTAGCCATTTATGATGGATTACACACTCGACATTCTGAAATGTCCTGCACGATCAAGGCCAAATTAAGTTATCACGCAGCCATTGTGTCAGCAGCATGAGTGCTGACGGTGACGGTGCATTTCTGATGTCAGATTATTATGTAGGCTAGCCTACTAGACTGTTCTCACGTTGCAGCGCTTTACTTATATGAAGTAGCATTAATCAATATGAGGGGCAGAGGGGGATAAATGTTGTCCCCACCGGGGATAAAAATAATTTAGCAGAGGTAGGGATAGGAAAACCAGAGGGGGGGAAATCCCCACCATCCCCCCCTACAAATCGCACCCTGCACATACACACACACACACACATACTTAGACACATACATACAGACACATGCACATCAAAACACATGCTCAGACAACCCCCCCCCCCCCCACACACACACACACCCATGCATGCAGTGCCACGCATTCTTTCTCTTGTGCTTCACTGTCTCTACTAAATACCATGACCTAACTCCCACTCACTGGTATTTTTGGAAATGCCTCTATGTAGAGCTCCATTCCAACTGAGGAGAGAAGTTCTATCCCCAAACCCCAAATCACAATACATTTTCCAGTTTATGGAAATATGAATCATGTACCACAATATCAAAAATGGTGCAGAAACTTTTCTAATTTTGTGCTCATTTCTTAGTAGCGATGTGCTTCCGGGCTGCAAGTTGGTTCTAATTAGCTACTGTGCAGAATGTCACCACATGGGAAATATTTCATGAAATTACACACACAGACAGACACACACACACACACACACACACAGACAGATACACAAGAAACAAATTAATTACCCACCGTGATTCACCCAGTCCCCTCGGCAGAGCTTGTATTTTGAATGCATTGCCACACTTTGTGAAAATGAACATGCTAATGTTCTCAAGGACAGACTGGAGGCTAGATGGACCACCGTGACTTGGGAACAGTTTCTGCTTAGTACAGTGCTGCCAGAAAGGACACCCCACAAATGGACATGCTGCTAACTGCTGCGAGACTTAAGGAGCTAAACTGTCTCAAAGAGGCGATGTAGGCAGTGAAGACGAAGCTTACAACATTATCTAATCATTGGACGGTCTTATTGCATCCTCAATAAGCGGCCTTATTGCATCCTCTCCCCCTCTCCATCTCTTTATCTCTCTGTCTGTCTGTCTGTCTGTCTGTCTGTCTCTCTCTCTCTCTCTCTCTCTCTCTCATGCAGCCTCCCTAAAGAAAAAAGTTGGCTGCATGAAAATCTCACTTTGAATGAAGAAAATGACAATAATTTTTTGTTCACTCTTTTTGCAATGAAACAGCCCTGCGTTGATTCCCCACAGAGCTCAATCTGCTGTGGCAACAACCTCTGCCACATAAGTGCTAATCTGCTGCAGAGAGGAGAGCAGAGAACACTCTGGTACTGATGGCTACTCCATATCAGCAGAAGAAGGCCACTCATCACTGGCATATCCCTCTGGTGTCACCAAATAGTCTGCCACAGAGTCAAAGAAATGAAAAGTTTCGTAGAACCACACAGAAAACACATCAGCTAGACAAAGATGAAAGATCACACCTCCACACGTGAGACGAAATTAATTTCAAGGCACCTTCACTAATTATTTTCATTCATTTTTAAGCTTGAAAGCTGCTGGTCTATTTTTCAGCACAAATGTCTTGGTTAAACTCCAGCGAAATGCTCAGATCCATCTTACGCTCCCAGTGAGATGTTGCTGCCATGTGTTTCTTTTTTGTTTATTTGATTGAAAGATATTAATATCACAGATGTTTTTTTTATTTATTTTTTTCTGTAAAGCATAAGTTGATATGAGTCATTGTCTGTGTTCCAAGCATAATCCATTTCACGTCCCTAAGACAAGGAGCTGCCCAAAGGCAAGTGTGGTTAATAATGGCTCTGTTGGAGCAGGTACAGTACGTTGGGGGTGCTGCTGATAAACCGTTTTGAATCATCAGATGCAGGTTCTTTTGTAATCTCTCCGTCTTAACAAGCTAGTTCTTCCATTGCTATTTTTCTTCAAAGGTATACTGTGCTGTTTCAGGTATTTTTGACGACAGTAGAGCTCCCCTTAGAGTCGCGATATATTTATATTACTCTTATTATAAATAGCCTACTTCCGTGGCTTGTTCCCCCTGTACACAATGCAAATGCTTTTGTTGTGGAGGTGAATGATTAACAACAGGCAAAAACTATCTCCAAAGACCTATATCTACTGATAAGGTAGGCTAAGGTTTCAAGATTGTCGACTTGCGAGATGTCGACTATTCTTGACGTTGCATGGCTGGTTCTCTCATGGCTGGTTAGCGACTCACTACGGCTATGCAGTATTGCTATACTAGGTGAACGATTCCCCTATTACAAGTTTGTTTACCATCAAATTGGCTTCATAAAGGTTATATTGAGGTGAAAATCTTGCACAGTGTACCTTTAAGGATCTGATGCAGACTGCAATACACACAAATGCACGCATGCATACACACACATCCGTGTACGCACGTGTGCACATCTTTACACACACAATCTCTCTTTCTCTCTCTCACACACACACACACACAAACCCACTCGAAGGTGCGGATCTGAGGGGAAACATTTTGTGTTTCTCAGAGCTTCTCTCCCGGGGCCTTGTGTTTACGCTCACGTGGGCCATCTACATAATGACTTGTTTAGCCTGGCGTGCTGTTGGTCTACTGTAGGTGTAGTCCATTAGCATGGCCATTAGCATTTTAGCCCTGCGTGTACAACGTGTGTTTGCATTAATTCCGTGATGCATTATGCATGTGCTTCAAGTGTAAGACACTAGAGGCATTAATAGATTATAATGCTTTATGTTGTGAAACATTTCATGTGTAAAACATTGAATGTTTAGTTTAGAATGCATAGCTAGGTCACAGGAGTCCATATTGTAAAACTAATGACTGTAAGATTTGGCTGACTTATGACTTTAAGCTTTTTTTTAGTGTAAGACTTTTTAAAGAAAGGTTTCAATACAGCTTGAAAGCACAACTTCAGCTTTTGCCCACCCTTTGTTTGACTTTTGCTTATAGAGGATGTCTGAGGTATGATTCTTAAAGGAACTTCTAAACTTTTTTGGTAAATAAGCGTATTTGCCATCTACCCCAGAGCTAGATAAGAGGATACATACCCTCCTCTGTGTGTGCAATAATCCAGTTTAACACACATAGCATAATTAATTGTAAGTGTGTTGTTCCAGTTAGCCTATAACTAAGAGAGAGGTATAGGCAAACTGGAACAACCCACTTCCAGTACACCTCATTTTTGTTTGGGTTCATCTTGTACTTACTCTTGTGACTTCAGCGACACTGACATGCATGATGGAATTTCAGTGTAGATTACACATTTTGTGAGCTATCCGTAGATGACTATCAGAGGCATATTTTCTCAAAAATAAACAGCTGAGAGAAACAGAAGACCCTTCTGCAAGAATCACATCCCTGCAGACTACTTTCTAATCTTAAAATTTAATCTTGAGGTTCTTATTAAGCAAATGGGGACCTTCCAAATAAGCAACGCCTCTGAGCCTATTCAAATAATCACACCAGTAAGTAGAAGATATAGTCCATGAAATTATTAATCACTTTACCACTCTATGATACAGAATATAAAACTAACCTGTAATGTAATATATAACTGGCCCATGCATAGCATCAATTGTCAACTGGGGCAGCCAGTAAACATGTTTTCACAGAGTTCTGACTGAGTTGGTCTGTGAATGAAAAACCTAGCAGAGCCACAGCCTCACAGCAATATCAGCACAGGCCTTGTCAATCTCTGCTGCCAACCCATGGTCTCAGCTTTATCTCCACAGGAAAGGCTCATGGCCGTAGCAACACGTGCTTATCACTAACCATCATGGGCGGTTGTTATCAGTCAGACCGCATAGCACAGCACTCGGTTATTGCAGCTTTTATTGGTGCTGGGTCCTGGCAGCTCAAACCCCACCACCAACCCCTGCCCCCCACCCCCTTCAACCTAGTCTCACTCAATGTCAGAGACAACGTCCAGAGGTAAATGAGAAGTATTACACTCTGTCTGCACTCTGCAAAAAAAACTGAAAGGATGACTCAAGCCCATTGAATGAGGCTACATGGAAATTCATGCAAAAGCACCATTTTTCATATTCTCAGGGAGCTAGTGAATGGCACTTTGATAAGGTTCTTTTGAATCGTGTAAGGCTAGATATAATCATGACTATTGTAATCCTTGTTCCACTAGAATACTGTAGGCAAGGATGACTTTTGGTTGGCTTATATAAACTAGATTATCTGTTCAAATGCTGGTAGGTCATGATGTGGAGGTTCAGTCATTTCACCATCAGGTCAGCATAACCTACAGTATGTGCTGACTGCCTGGTAGACTTCAATAAAAGCCCTCTGTCATCAATTGCACAACCAACGAGTCTCCCGGTGGTGGAAATCAGCAAGCTACTATAAGCTTCATGAACGTCACTTATTATAAAGAGAGCCAGAACTGGGGAGCCTTACACAGAGGCGTTTAATATATCCACCTGAGCGCCTGTCCCTGCTGACTCCTGCCAGGCTTTGACTCATGTCTATGAGCACAGGAGTCCCTGAGAGAGCGGTAATGTGCTAATAAACCCCGCAAAAGCAGTCAGGTCATGAGGAGGGGCGAATGAGCCGGCGCCAGTCATCCACTACCATTACAACATAAATATTTGATTATGCGTGAAAGGTCTCTCTGGTAAATTAGACAAAACGTGCATACAAACTCCGGTATTTTTATGATTCCCCCTGAAGAGGAGGGGAAAAGGGAGAAAATTAGGTGTGACTGCTAGTGTGCTAATGATACAGCATGTCAAACACGTTTTATCAGATCTCTCTCTCACGCTATCTCTTGAATTAAAGCGTGATTACATCTGTCACATTTCAGGCTGATAAATATCATTATGTCAGTGGGTGGCCACAGAGCGTACAATGCAACTGAATAATCACAGCTAAGCAAGAACACTAAGCCGTGGAAACGTTACTTGCTAAAGGAATGCAAAGTGACAACAAATAAAAGTCCTGGCAACTCAAAGACCAATATTTTTGTTTTGACACAGTAATGTTTCATCAAAGTTGGATTTTTATTCTTTGAAATATGCAATCATACTGTGACAGCAATATTCTCTCCAAGCTCTGACTAAACTGAGAGATCTTCAAACAGGTTCCTTCAGATATAATCCAAAATTTCCAAAGGTTTAGTTTCCCATGGTTTAGTTTAACCATCATTGCTGCCTAGGTCTTCATAGGCTAATAGACCATAGGGAAATAGGTCTGAAAGAGCGGTAACACAATGTAAAGAATTTCATAATTAATCCATTTCATAATACTCTGCCTCTGTATATTATTCACAGTCCAAAACTTACCTTCGTGAACATGTAGCTATTAAATACTATTAGCCCTCAAAATGTGCCCTCCAGATTGCAGCTTACTGCAGCTTTTTAGAAAGAAGTGAGGACATCAGACATTTAGAGAGCCTTGGATAGAGCTGGTTCACCCTTTCCAGGCTGTCTCCAATGCCCAGAGCCCAGGCAGCAAGTTGTAATCAGAGGCATTGAAGCCTTGAGAGAGGGAGAGTAACGCCTCACAGGAGGGAAGGTAAATTGGTACAGGTGTCCCTGGCTTCTTATTACTCTCCCCCTGTAAGGAGAGACTCAGCATGGGGGACTCCACCTTCCAGCCTTCCATTCACTACACAATACCTTAATAAAAAATCAGGCCTCACCCATTTTCTCATTCTGAAGTGCCATGTCTCTCTTCTCTCACCTCTCTCTCTCTCTCTCTCTCTCTCTCTCTCTCTCTCTCTCTCTCTCTCTCTCCCCTCTAGTGTGGATAAAGAGAGAGAGGGTATGCTGGCAAAAAGGGAGTGAATGAGCCAGGGAGGGACTGAGAAAGTGAGCGGGTACAATTCTCTTTAACAAAAGCCCCCCCCCCCCCCCAAAAAAAAAAGACTGAGGTGGAGAAGAAAAGGCCAAAAGACAGGCGTGCAAATAGAGTGGGAACAGAGGATGAGAGATGAGCCACACTTTTTTTTCTCTTTCAACGCGTTGCAGGAAAAGGATGAAGAGGGGGAAAGGAAAAAAAGAGCACCCCGCTTCCCGCACACGCTCAACTACCCACAAATTACCCAGAGCAGTGATGCATGAAGTGAATTATCAGAGCCACGTTCACACTCGGAAAAAAACAAAGCCTATTTAACAAAGAATACTGTCATCATCAACTAAGAGAGAGGATTTAGGTTTTGCTTCACCCTCTGAAAAGTTGCATATAAAGTAGAGAGGGATATAAAGCAGGTGAAGGACATAGGGAGTTAAAGCTTTTAGAGAAGCAATCTAGTCACCCAGACAGGTGACCTATCCCCTCATTATCAGGAGAACATGCAAAGTGGAGGCACCGTGTGTGGTGTGTGGGAGGAGGCCTACGCGTCTCACAGTCGATCCCATGACCGGATGAGACAGTCTGTCCTCTGCGTCGGCGTCGGTGTCACCCCCCCACCCCCCCAAAGCTACTGTGATCACAAGGCTGGGCCCCGATAAGCAGCGCTCTGAGGACATAGCCAGCAGCAGCTGCAGTGGATCTGCAGACCAGAGGCTGCAGTGTGGAGGGTGTGTGTGTGGGGGAGGGGGAGGCGGGTCTGCACCCCTGAGGCGAAGCAGAAGGTTACGCCACGAATCAAGCCCACCGTCAGGGCTCAGTGACAGATGGAAAAGGGCACAATGCTGACGCTGCTTCAAATGATCAGGAATTAATGGAGACGGGCATGCTGCCGGCCAATCGCACCCATCTATTGTCTGTGTCGGGGAAGTGGCCTTGCTGGACCGCTGCAGGGGACACAGCTAAGCCCTTTACAGGTGGAGGACCAGCACTAATTCAGCCCCACAGCAAAGCTGTGCCCCACAGCAAAACACCTTACAGTGGCTCCAATGCAGCAGAAATACTCATAACCCCATACACAGCTATCAAGCAATACAGACAGACACACACACACACACACACACACACACACAAACATTCTGACACAATCCACTGTGGTCCTTTGCAACTGGTCAGCCAGCAGGAATACCAAAGACTATTTCAGGATGTGGGGAGCATCCTGTGGCCCCATTTGGTCCATCTGATGAATGTGTGACCTGTGAACACATCCCAGTCCAGCTTAGCTGTCCTCTGAGTACAGCCACCACACACCAGCTTGACACATACACTCACACAATCTTTACCTGTATACCTGCCAAGGCCTAGCTAAGTGAATCAAAAAAGTCCACACATTCCTGGGGCCCATGTGCCATGTAGCACAAGGGATGTGCCCATCTGTAGGACATTAGCTAAGAAGAACAAAATCTGTTCCTCATGTCCTGTGTGCTTTACATACATTTGGTTCACATGGCCTTAATTATGGGGTCTTTGCTGGTGACTGCAAACGTCTGCCCTGTCTGCACACATCAGATGTCACAAGATGTATAAGTCATTCAGTCACAACAACAGCTGCTTATTAGGCTAAAAGTTTTTTTAAATTTTATTTATTTTATCATTTATTAAATAAAGATCCATTTGTTCTGTTATTAAAAAAAAAAAAAACATCCCATGAGTAACATGACTACTGTCACAGACACAACATAATGTTAAACCCCATTAAGAACATCTTTGATATTGATGCCCATAGTTTTGTTTAACTTCCTGCTTTGATCAAACTTTTTTTTCCTTAAATGGGAGCTGAACATCTAGTCCTCCTGGAAATTGCTTCTTGGGGGTAATTTGCGCTGTGATTCTAAGGTCATCCTGACACTGCACCAGAGGGCATTTACTGTCACTGGCTCCAGAATTAAACCAGTAAAAAGACTTGACCTAGCACAGAGGCTGGGGAGTAGCTGGCTGGATTTGAAGGCAGAGAGAGAAAGGGGAGGTGGACAGAGAGGGAGAGGCAGAAGGTCACGCACGTCACGCATCGTAAGGATGGCCTTACTCATTGTGGCAGAAGGTCATGCATCGCCATCTAACTCAAAGCAGCATGATCAAAAAGAATCTCTGTCAATAGGGATAGAAAGTACATGAAGAAATCATGGTGCAGTGTGTGAGGTTCCTGTGAACAGAGAAGAGGACACTGATAATTGTATCGATAAATGCTGTCCATTTTCTTATGCTCCTGCCTGAATGAGGATGGTCTTGCTCATTGTGGCCAGGGATAAGTATAAGGTCAGGTGTGACTGAGTTAAAGCAAAAGTGTTTCATGCAGTTTTGTGGCATTTTTTCAAAGCATTTTTCCACTTTTTTCCAAACGTACTATGGCAATATAAACAACAATCCAGGCAACAGGGGCGTGCAGAGACCTTTGAAGGGGCAGGGGCTCAAATTTAAAAAAAGGGCACATGGAACAAAATGTTCTTGTCTACACAGAGATCATAGGCTATAAGGCTACATCTTATTGATTAAATTCAAAGCTAATTTTAATAGCCTAGAAATCTAGACGCACCCTAGCGGCAGCAAATATGTTATTGCCTAGTCTGGCTTGTCAGGCTATAATTTCAATAAATTTGTTTATCACAGTGAACTACCACCATTAGCAAGCTGGTGTCTTGCAGATTCACGTGCTGTGCGTGTGGCCACTGAGTAAAATGACGCGTAATGTAGCCTACTGTAACAGAGAACGACGTGTGGAGTTGGGTTAGTTAAACAACTACAGTAGCCTATGTCGTCGGCTTATGACGATTTAGAAAAGGTTTGCCTACTCTGTTTTATGAACTAGGTCTACTAACCTAAGCTACTATAACATAGTAACCTAAACAGAATATGTTATGAACGTTCAGCCTTAGATTTTCGAAGCTGCCAGGTTATTGAAATGGATGGACCATGACATGGTTTATTCTCTATCTCTAAGCTGAATACTATTGCATGTTCAGATAGGCTAACTGCCAAGTGACCTTACCGTGCTCCCAAATGTCTCCTGCAGCACTGTGCCTGCGTGCACCTGAGAGTTCACTGAATGTATGACGTCAGGGATTGGTGGCCGCAAGGCATTTCAATTAACACTGAAAATTGTTATTTTTGTAAATTTCTAATTTCACAAACTATTAATGAGACATTTTAGCGAATATTCACGTTGGAACTTAGTCTGGCTAGCACCACCACTTCTCAATGAGACGTAGTCTGGGAACCAAACGTTCATTTTCTCGTATTTGAAAAAAATGCCTGGATCCGTTTATTGGGTGCCACGGATGTCTATCAAATGCGTCTGTGCATAGCTCATCATCGTCTTGCTTTCCCCCCTGTTCTGTGATTGGTTCCCTATCTCAGGCGAAAATTTGCTCCATGGTCTCCAGGCTGCCTTAGCAGCGTGAATCAAATCGCGCGCAAGGCAGCATGGGAACACCCAGGCTAGTTGGAACTAGCGGAAGTATTACAAGTAAAAAATGGGTCAAAAGGGCACTTGGACATCAAAGAGGCAAAAGGGCAGGTGCTAGAGCCCCTGTTGCCCCCCTTCTCTGCACGTGCCTACCAGGCAACATGTTCCATGTTGAAGTGACAGGGTCATTTAATGTGTTCTGGCTGGTATGCAAGATTAGGGTTGCCTGTTGCTGAGTGTACCATACTTATTTTTATTGAAAAATAAAATGGTTACACTTTATTTGACAGTATCGACATAAGAGTGATATGACACTGTCATGGATGTGTCATAAACAAGTCATAAACGTTTATGACATAACGCTCTGTTATTAAGTGACATTCGTTTTTTGTCATAACAAGTTAGGGTTAGAGTTAGGGTTAGGGTTAGGGTTATGGATTAGGGTTGGGGTTCATGTGTCATGACAGTGTCATATGTTCAGGACAGTGTCATGTTGCACATTTTTACACATATTGACATTGCTTTTTGGACTTTCTGATTAATTTTGATGATTTCTGATGCATTGTTGATTGTCAGGAGCCAAAGGTTTTTTTTTTATTATTATTATTTATTGTGTCTGTCTGACAGACACAGAGACAGTCTCAGACAACGGAAAGACACAAAGACAGTCTCAGACAATGTATTTCATCTTCATAATTTGTTATATTATCTGAAATATAGCCAAAAGTTCCAATTAAAATTGTACCTTCATTGCAAGTATCACAATGTATGTCTAAGCAACATATGTCCAAGTACAAGCAGCGGGGCATATTTTTACTGCAGGTGTAAATATACACAGGGTGTATGGATGTGTGAATGTGCTATGTCTCTCTCTGTGTGTGTGTGTGTGTGTGTGTGTGTGTGTGTGTGTGTGTGTGTGTGTGTGTGTGTGTGTGTGTGTGTGTGTGTGTGTGATGTGCAAACGCATAAATCTCAGAAGACAGACAAGGTGAAGCTGAACAAAGTTCTTTGTGATGAAGCACACTGCTGATCAAATAAAAGATGGACAGAGGTCAGCTATATATATGAGAGAGAGAGAGGGAGAGAGAGAGAGAGAGAGGGAGGGAGAGCAAGAGAGAGAGAGAGAGCAAGCTCCTCACAACAAAGGTCTCAGAGTAATAGAGATGAAATGGAAGACCCTCTTGGCAGACTCAGAGACAGAGATCACCTGTCCTACAAATAATAGAAAAGTGGAAGAACAAATGAGGTGAAAGGAAGGGAGAGTGAGAAAGAGAGAGAGAGCAAAGATCTGCAGATCCATAGCTCAGTCAGTAGTGGCGCGGCCCAGGTCCACTCACACCATGTGAGCACAGAGCACATCTGTATGCCAGATCAGGTCATCCGCACACATGAGCATCTCCACAGACCCTCAATGAGGTCAGGCTCGCCCTTTAAGTCCTGGCTGCTTCCAGCCAGCGAGCTATTGATTGAAAGGCCCAAGAGGAGGATCAGTGTGTGTTTGTGTGTATGTGTATGTGTGTGTGTATGTGTGTGTGTGTGTGTGTGTGTGTGTCTGTGTATGTGTGTGTGTGTGTGTGTGTGTGTGGGTGTGAGGTGGTGGAGGCTCTGAGTCAAGCAGAAAGGCCAGCCAAAGCCTCCCCCTCCCTCTCCGTCCTCCCTACCTCCAGATCCTACGCCCTCCTGGGGTCCTCGCAAATCTCAGTGGGACACAACAAGCCAAAGTTTTGGCACCACACAACTGAGGAACACTGATCAATGAGTTTCTCTCAACAAGGTGGTCTCTTGCTCTCTAAAAATCCATGCAGGCTTACACACACACACACACACACACACACACACATAAACACAAACACACACACACACATACACAACAAAGCAAGAGAGTATCCAGAAGCTATTTGCCAAACTTGGTGTACTATCTACAGAATGCAACTCCTCAGATCCTCCTCAGTATGCAAAACCTCAAATCCTATTTTCTTCTTAATGTGTCTGTACTCTGTATAATAATGTATAAAACACCTCACCAGCTGGTAAAAACAGCCACACATGGAAGGCATAATGTATACTCCACTTTACACTTTACTGTATTAGTGGAATGATATAAAAGGCATTAATCAGAAGCATAGCAATGCATATTATTTGCTAGCCGAATACCATGTTGTCTTCATTTAGCAAATGCATTTTGCAAAGCAAATCATAATCTACAGTAGTACAGATATACATTTTCTCCATCAGTATGTGCTCTCATCTATCTATGTGACTCATTTGAGCTTCATGTTATTAGCATCTCAGCTTGAACTAACTCTATTGACTGAATACGCCTCTACTAATCCATACAAATGTGACATTAAACAGATTATCACCTACTCTAAAAATGCCTTTCCCACTCTTGCTTTGTCACGAATACCATGTTGCAAAACTTACCACTACACTATAATTGGAGGTGTCCTATCCCAAACTGTTTGCATGGATTGTTGAAAGTCAGGATGTTTTGGACAAATATCCTCCCTTCAATTATTTCAGTGAACTATTTAACAGCACAACAACATACCGTATGCATCACAACTTATTTCCTCAGGGTATGTAGTACTCATCTCAGCATATTAACATTCAAGGGATAGGTCACAGATAAAAACCTGTACAATGACCAACAGAAAAAGTACTTATATAACTATGGAAAAAAACACATGTTCAGTCTACACCACAGACTCTAGAAACAACAACCAAACCGAACTTGAAGCCTTCAGCAACTTCAAAAACAGAGATCATTGCCAAAGACCTATAGGACATTACCCTGCAGACAACTATGCCTTTTCTTTGAAATAATAAACTGAAACGCACAGCCAGACCACCAGCAAAAGTACAAAGCATAACTCCCTTCTCCGATCAGAGGCATGATCTCCCTCCCCCTGTTCCCCCACCCCCTGCGTGGGATGGCAAGACCCCCTGCCTGCCTGGAGCGCCGAGGCAGTGCGAGACGGGGCAGCTGGAGAGACAGAGCCACTCACCCTGAGCAGCTTCTTGGCCGTGTCCACGCGGGAGGGCTTACGGGTGGAGGGGAGCCTCGCCAGAGGAGCCCCGTGGTCAAAAATCATCCCGCTGAGTGATGAGGCTGGTCGGTGCCAATGTGTGTGTGTTCGTGTATGTGTGTGTGTGTGTGTGAGAGAGTTTGTGTGTGTGTGTGTGTGTGTGTGTGTGTGTTGTGTGGGTGTGTGTGTGCCAGTGTGTGTTTGTTTGCGTGTGTGTGTGAGGTTGAGTCTGTTTTGAGCACGGATAGAAGGGCAGTTCGAGCAGCAAGAAGAACAGATACACAGTGTGAAAGACACTCCCAGATTCAAGGCAGTTTCCACTTCCCGAAAAAAAAAACCAATAGAAACAAACACACACACACACACACACACACACAAAAATGCTTCGACACCAAGGCTAATGGAAGGATGATTTGTCTAGACAGAGCTGATGATGTACAAGAAGGATGGAAGGAGGCAAATGGAAATGGTTTGCTGTTGGCTCTCTCAGCTAATTTTAGTGGAGGCAGCCCACTCAGCCACCACAATCAGAGTGCCGTGCGGATGCAGCCTAACAGGATTAGAGGTGGAGAGGGCCAACCAGTCGCCTCTAGAGAGAGTGCGGGGAGAGGGAGACAGGTGTTGTCTGGACGTAACTCTATATCTCCATCTGAAGAGAAAGTATTTCGGTGTGGCCGAGCAGTGCATCTAACCTGGTTATATTGTCATAAGAGCACAAAAAGAAAAGAAGTGGAAAAGAGTGCTTGAAATGGAATGCTTGACAATGGATGCAAGCAGAAACCAAAATAGCTGGATTCACTCACAGGCTGTAATTCAGATTCAAATTGCCTAGAGGCAACATTCTTACACACACACACACACACACACACACACACACACACACACACACAGACAGAGACAGACACACACACACACCCTCTGCTTTAGACAACCATCATTACTAACAGACCTGTTTTGTTTTCCATAGCACATTGTAGTTCCTCCACCCTCACACACACACACACTCACACACACACACACACACACACACACACACACAGTGCAGAGTTATATGATATGGTGGTCCTGCCCCTCAAGCCTTTTAGGTTAAAATGTTCTCAAGAGCAAAGTAATCTGGGGCAGAGGGTGCATTTCAAGAGACCCTCAACAGCTCCTGAACTAAGACACTACGCCCACACAGGGTCCACCGTAATGACATGGATGAGAAGGAATGCTGATGCTGGGAGCTTACATAGATCAGCATTACAAAACACTCAAACAGACCACTTCAGAGAGAGAGAGAGAGAGACAGAATTAACATAAAGGCTATTCAAATGCTTCGCCGCAAGTGTATGATTTGTTTGTTCAACCTTATTAATTGCATATTAAATTTGGAGAAGTCATGGTTTCCCCTTGAGCTTTCAGACAGTGAATTACTCAGGCTATTTTGAAGCCACACTGTGATTCCAAAAACAATTTACAATCCGCTCCAGTAGAGTGGGGCTGGGTCAGGTTGCTGTTGTTGTTTTTGCACTTGGGGATGTTTTCGTCATGGTTTCGTGCAGTTCTAACTCATACTGGCTGGCTGTTGTCACCTTCGTTCAAACTGTTACCCACTGGAATGGAGTTGGACTGAAAAAGTCTGAGCTCCACAAAAAAAAGCAGAAAGAGAATGTGAAAGGAGGAATAGGAAGAGAACTGAAATGATGCAACGGAGAAAAATGCAGGAAAAAAAGGAAAATCTGTGTAGAAAAAGAAGAATTTGTGAGAAAGTGTTAAAAGTCTGAAATGAGGCAAAGCTAGAGACAGACAGAGAAAGACAAATGGAGACAAAACTAAGACTGCCTCTCACTAACACACACACACACTGACACACACATAGCAGACTCACTAACACACACACACACTGACACACACACACACTGACACACACATAGCAGAAGAGGCTTGTGTGGGAGCAAGCCTACAATGCAGGAGGGGGAATAAGACAGAGATAGAAATATGCCAGAGCACAGTGACAGCTCGGCAAGAGAGGGAGACAGAGAGTGAGAGGGGAGATATCGCCTGTAAATGATTCAGGCTCCACTTGGCTGTCGCGCCCTATCTATGCTCGGGCCTTCGGTGTGCAGGGTGCGGTCCTGATAAAAAATAAAAAAAAAGCATAGAGAGATATCATTCAAAGCCTCGCACTCAGGGCCTGCTCAATTCCGCGCTGATGGATCGCATCAAACCCAAACATGCTGCCGCTCAGACCGGGCTCAACACAGCCACGTACAGTAAAATACCTGCAAATCCCAGAGAGAGAGAGGAGATAGAGAGAGAGAGAGGGGGGGGGGGATGGAGAAGAGGGGATTGAGGAGGAGAGGAGACACAGGGGCAGAAAAAAAAACAGAGAAGAATGGGAAAGAATACAGAGGAACTGCCAGGGCCATGTGATACAACACAGCCGACAGCAGATGTCAGTAATGCGGGCTGACATCTCTACAGGTAAGAAAGCCTGTGTGAGGGCCTGAGAGAAGCATGGGAAACACTGCAGGGGAGGAGGGGAAAGAGAAGAAGGGAGGAGTAGTAGGAGGACAAGAATAGAAGAAAGAGAAAAGAGAGAAGAGAATGAAGAGAGGAGAAAGTGATGAGGAGAGACAGAGAGAAAGCACGGCGGAGAGGAAGGTAGGAGATGAGAGGAGAGGAGATCACAGGAAATAAGGAGGAGGAGAAGTAATGGAAGACCTGGCCAGTTAAGTGGAAACAATAAATGTGTTGTGTGTGAAGAGTCAAGAGGAAGGGAGGGAAACCAAAAAGCAGAAGAATGGATGAGAGTGGAATCGCATGAGGAGAGGAGGAGGCTCGCGGTGGTCAAGAGGAGGGATGGATGAGAGGGCAGGGATATTTCCTGTGGTGGACAGAGCCCCTGATGGGGGAGTCAGGCCCAGCGCAGCGAGAGCAGGGCATGTGGAAAGCATCATTAAGGTCTTGTCTGAGCTTATTTATTCCCCCTTTCACAGAGTCCAGGCAACTCGGTGAGATGTCCACACCTAATCTAACCTCTACCTGATACACACACACACACACACACACACACACACACACACACACACACACACACACACACACAATGCCTCCTGTGTGCTGACACAGGCCCAATGCTTGACACCTGATGTGTGTTGTGTGAACCTGTACTGTCCAACACTCTAACGTGTGTGTGTGTGTTTGTGTGTGTGAGTGTGTGTGTGTGGGCAAAGATGCGATTGTCTAGACATTATCTGGATGTAAAATAAAGAAAATATGGGACACAGTTCACATTATTACTTGTTATATCATAACTTGACAATCTAACATAATGGAGGATATTAAACTATGTCTACATCCTGGGTATTTGGTTCTGCCCTGTAGCATAGCACATTACATTCATCAATAAATGGTTGGCTTGATCAACTGAGCTTGTTAAAGGTGCTCTAAGTAATGTTACACGGTTTCTAAGCTAAAACATGTTTTGTCATATACAGCAAGCATCACCTCACCATCCACTAGCTGCCTGTGCCCTGATACACTGTAAAAAAACACGGTCTCTGTGGACGGTCTCGCAGGCTCCAAAAACGGCAACAAAGCAACCTGGTCCATCCAACTGTTCCATCCAATCGCCATCGAGATGCACGTTTAGGAGAGTTTTAATTGCACAGGAGGGAGGGGGAGGGAGAAGCGATCTAATTCTGTTTTGTTTGAACGTCAACAAAAGTGACGTTACCCAACATCGCTTAGAACGCCTTTAAACTATTCCCTTTATAAAATGAAAGCTCTGACCAACTACAGATTTGAAGTTGAACAAGCTTGAAACGATCTTGAACAAGCTTTATCATCAATACAAAAGCTGATCTTAGAACAAAATACAAAAAACAAATACAAATATTTTATTTTATGTTATTCAAAGCCTCACTTAACACTGTTGACATTATCTTAAACATTCTTGGTGGTGGTGGTGTGTGTGTGTGTGTGTGTGGGGGGGGGGGGGGGGGGGGGGGGGGGGGGTAAGGACTGCACATGTTTTTGCACACTCATCTGTTGGGAAATCAGGTGCATAAACTGTCAATGATAGACTGTGGAGGGATAAAAGCTGGGACAAGCTACCATTTCAAAGGTGGTCGTGTTCGTTTATTTTTCATAAGTCTGCTGCAGTTTCCTGTGATGGGCTTTGGCTGCTGCACTACTTCACGTAATGGAGCCAAAAATCACTGACATCAATCAACGTCATGGGGATGTATGTTTTTATTCAGCTCGCCGGAGTAATTTTGTTTCACTTTCTCTTTGTGAACCCGCCCGACCCCTCCACCGCTGCACCAGCTGGAAGCAGTAGGAGCTTTCACACTGAAAAGATGGCTGACGCACTGAACTGTGAAAGACTGAAGGATGAGAGCTAACCCCTCTCTCTTTTTTTGCCTGACGCTTTTTTTATTTATTTTTTTATTTCACTCAGAACTGCGGAGTCATAACTCAAACACTTTCAGGCCATAAAGCTTTGCGAGGGGGAAAAGTCTGCGGGTTTAATACTGCGTCTCTTTTCCGGAAGCCGACTACAGCAGTGCTTTACAGAGCGTCGGGGCCCAAGCTCCTCCTCTCTGTCTTTTTCCACGCTCTATCCATCACTCCACCGAGTTTATTTTCATCTGGGGCTGTTAAAACGTGCTGCGCACACATGCTGGAGGAAGGGGGGGGGGGGGGGGGAAGCAATCAACTGTGGTCAAATACAAAAGACCACTTTTCCATTTCTTTCTGCTCATATCTCGAGATAATACTTCACCCACGCACAAAGTCACCCATCCAAACAGCAAACCTTCTCACTCTCTCTCTCCCTCACACACAGGCACACACACACCAAGAAAAAGAAAATTACATTTATGACGAAAGTAGCCCAGTTCCATGATGGTGAAATAAAAGTAAACAAGTAGAGTGCACAGCCTGTTGATGGGTTTGCAAAAACATAAGTCACTGCCATTTCAATAGAGCCAGAGAGAAAGCGGCAAGGCAGAGTGTAAACACGAGTATAAGAGACCAGGATAAATGGAAGGCAACAGTGGCAAAGAGACAGAGTGAAAGACCCCATAGATATAATGTATTAACCGTGTGTCCATAAAGTATTTAAGAAACAAAAACACAGCCATTATTTGTGGTATAGTCCTAGCTGTTGGTTGATGGAGCTTGTAAACAAACTGCTAAAGGGAGAAAAATAAAAGTCTTGTAAACAGCTCAAGGCTGGTGCAGGAAAGGGACAAAGGTGGGCAGCCATCAAAAGGCATCCTGGATGAGTGAATGGTCTCTAGTGAATACGGAGGGTCACTTTTCTTTTCTCAAACGGGTTCAGACACTGTATGTATTCCTCAGTATGGAGTATTTGTGTGTGTGTGTGTGTGTGTGTGGGTGTGAGTGCCATGGTCCAAACTCACTGTGTGACCAAGTGTGTCTGTGTATGGATGTGTCTGTGAGGACATGTCTCTCTGTGTTTCTGTGTGTATGCATGTGTGTGTGTGTGTGTGTGTGTGTGTGTGTGTGTGTGTGTGTGTGTGTGGTACAGTAGTGTTTGATAGACCCCAGACCTGAGAACCTCTCCCGGGGAAGCATCAGCCCCCATGGAGCGAAGGCAGCTCCGACCCTGCAGATGACCCAGCAAGAGGAGCTGGCCCCGGGCAGCAGAGTAATGTTCTGCCTCAGGGAACCAGAACTCTCCAGGACACAAGGCCAGAGATGGGGGAGCAGGGTGCTGAGGGAGAGAGAGAGAGGGAGGGGGAGAGAAAAAGAGAGAGAGAGGGAGAGAGAGAGAAAGAACAAATGGAGAGAAGAGGTAGGACGCAAAAAAAGTTGTTGTTTTTTCCCACAGACTCCACGGGTGAAGAAGATTTCACAGGAGCAAAGCGTCCAACAGATGGAATGCAGATTAATTTGGTGTTCTGGGACAAATACTTGGCTGTTTTGCTGTGATTTCTCTTTTGTAGAGGTGTGTGATATTTACAGACTCTCAGACTCTCAAAATACACACACACACACACACACACACACACACACACACACACACACACACACACACACTCACTCACACACACTTAACAAAGCAAGAGGGTATCCACAAGCTATTTGCCAAACTTTATGTACTATCTACAGAATGCAACTCCTCAGATCCTCCTCAGTATGCAAAACCTCAAATCCTATTTTCTTCTTAATGCATCTGTACTCTGTATAATAATGTATAAAACACCCTACCAGCTGGTAAAAACAGCCACACATGGAAGGCATAATGTATACTCCACTTTTCATTTTCGAAAAGAAAATTCTGACAGTGACTTTCTGGTACAATAAGTAAAGAGACTATTAGTGGAATGATATAAAAGGCATGAATTAGAAGTATAGCAATGCATATTATTTGCTAGCCGAATACCATGTTGTCTTAATTTAGCAGATGCATTTTGCAAAGCAACTCATAATCTAGTACAGATATATATTTTTCTCCATTAGTATGTGCTCTCATCTATCTATGTGACTCATTTGAGCTTCATGTTATTAGCATCTCAGCTTGAACTAACTCTATTGAATGAGTAACAGGAACGCATCTACTAATCCATACAAATGTGACATTAAACAGATTATCGCCTACTTTAAAAATGCCTTTCCCACTCTTGCTTTGTCACAGCAGCATGTGAATGCAGAGGCTGCTAAAGGCGAGCCCTTTCCTCTTCAGCAGCAATGACCATCTGTACATGATGACAATGCATCCAGGCTGAGCAGATAAAAAAAACACACACACTTCCAACAAATAATGAACAACACACCGCTGGTCTACGGCAATGCACGAGCAAATCTGACCAAATTGATTTCCCCCAGGCGTGTGTGTGTGTGTGTCCGAGATTGCATTTATGAATCTGTGTTGTAGAGCTCATAGAGATGAGCCTGGGTCATGGTCCATGGAAACATACAGTGCTGGTGATGGAAAATCTGCAAAGAGACCTGTGGGCTTCGTCAGACTAAAATGCTCGGATTCAATCACAGTGTGGACTAAGCAGATACTATGGTGATACTGTACTATTGCACACATTCACAAGAAGAAATCCAAATCTGGTTTAGATATTACTGCCGATCAAAGTGATTGATTGTTCTAAGGTCGTACAAAAACCATGTGATCAGTTGACATGTGTGGTAGATTTTCATTGGTGGCACAGTAACGCTCGAGTCCAACATACTGAGACACATTTGAAAAAGATCAGGTGTTCCACGATCGATAGCCAATGACAGCATGTGATCTCGTGGGCCCTCAGATGTCAACAGCATTGATTTTTGTGCAGCACGAGGCTCTCACATCAGCGCAGAAAAACCCCACCTCATTACATGACAAACGGCAGCTTCAGCTGATGCATAGAGACTACTGAAGGTAACCTGAAAGACTTCACTGAGTTAGTAAACACTCCGAGGGGAAGGGGAGGGGTGCATTGGGTCTACTGTGTGTTGAGCCTTACAGTGGGGCTACACCAGGCGCGTAACTGAAGCGTTCCGTTCATGAAGCGTAAAAAACATTTCAAAAGACTGGTCTATTTTTTTCGAACGTATACACCGCTATCATGTCTGGTTTAGTTACTTCCATTGATTATAGTGAATGCTACAGTAATGCTAAGTGCTGCACCATACGTGTCGCGAACATAACGCTTCAGTTACGCACCCAGTGTATCCCCCCTGTTACAGTGTAACACACCATGACAGATTCGATAAGGGACGCTATCAGCTATCGGGAAATTTATATGAATTTATATGACATGGCAGAGTGTCTGCTGTGTTGAGTCTTACATAGAGTATTAATACACCATAATAGATTCTACAGATACTACAGAAAGAAAAACATAATTTTGTGTACTTGGGTCTCGGGAGATTCTCTGTGACAGTCCTACAGTACACACTAAGCTAGCTGTAGTCAGTGGTGATCATTATGTGGACCTGAGCAGTGTGTGTGGTGAGGGTAAGTGCAGTGTTGACAAAGAGATTATGTCACTATTACAATAAAACTGTGGCGAGAGTGAGAGAGAGAGAAAGAGAGAGAGAAAGCCAAAGACTCACACCTGCACAAAGCCTCTTGGTTTTGGAGGAGAATGGAAAAGAACTGAAATGCTTCAGAAAAAAAAAACACAATGAAATGAAAGAAATCATCAGGTCCCAAATAAAACAGTTGCCAGTGAAGGGGAAGGTTAATCTTTTGATTTGATGGGAGCTGTGGTGCCTCTGTGGTTGCTACATAAAATACACCAGCAGCTCTTTCATTAGTCTCAAAAAGAGGCGGAATGTGAGCGAAATGAGAGATGATGAAACAAAAGAGAGAAGAAAGACATTGTTCTCCTAAAAAGATGAATGCGATAGCTAGCAGAGACATACAAATCAGAAGACTGTTACTAAACAAATCTTTTCTGGGTTGCACTCTTTCACCTTTCTCCCACTCACCTCCTTCTCTCGTGTTCTTCATTCTGATTTACTCTCCCCCTGTCCCTTCCTTTCTTCCTCCTTTCCTACTCACTCTCTCTCTTTTTCTTTCTCTCTTTTTATCACTTCCTACCCTTCCATCTGTCTTCTTCTCATCCCCTGCCTTCCGTGCCTTCACTGCCTTCATCTCTCTCTCTCTCTCTCTCTCTCTCTCTCTCTCAGTCTCTATCTCTTTCTTTCTCTCCCCTTCTGTGCTTTATTCTTGCAGGCAGCTGAAGGACTTTGTCATTGTGGCAACAGAGCTGCAATACTGGCTGGCATTGTGGAATAATGAGCAGCAGGCAAGAGGTTGGAACTTCTGTGGTGGAGCTCCTGCGCCAAGCCCAGCCAAGCCAAGCCGCATCATTTACTACAAGCCCCCACACTGCCATCTCCCCTCTACACAGGAGCACTTCCTCTGCACATGTTGGTCATCTCATCACTGGACACAAACACAGACACAAACACACACACACACACACACACACACACACACACACACGTAACTTCACAAATGTGTGCACTTTCTCTCTATGTTATATTTGGACCAGGATTACAACACTGTCAGAGAAAGATGGAGATAACAACACAGAGGAAAAAACGGTCTCAGCTGGCCAGAGAGGAAACAACTCTTTTGATCAAAAAAACCTGTCTTTCCATCAAAATACACAGCCTTGCAGAGATGAAGAGAGAGGGAGAGAGGGAGCGAGAGAGAGACAGGGAACAAATGAAGCATTGCACACCGTGCCCAGGTAGAGAGAAGAAACGGATAGTAGAAGGATGTAAGGCAGAGGAAGAGGGGAGATGGATAGAGAATCCAATTAGGACTGGAGGAGGAGAGAGATACGGACGGACGCTGCAGGTTTGACAGGATTACACCATCTCACTCTCTCCCTGCTTTCTCTCTTTCACACACACAGACACAGCCTCACTCACTCTCTCTCTTTCTCTCTCTCTCTCTCTCACACTCACACACACACACACACACACACACACAGCCTCACTCTCTCTCTCTTTCTCTCTCTCTCTCACACACACACACAAACCCCTATCAAATGCATACATACACACAGGGACAAAGTCACACACATACACAAGAAGAGTGGCTGGAAGAATTCAACCAATTACAGTGGCAATCACTTTGTGCAAGGGGTGGGGAGTGGGGTATTTTGTGCGTATATCTGTGTGTGTGTGTGTGTGTGTGTGTGTGTGTGTGTGTGTGTGTGTGTGTGTGTCTCACCTCTGCAGAAACAGTAGAATAGTATTGTGAGGATACGGCTGCATGGTCAATTACTGAGCATGGCATTTTCATCACAAAAGCAACGCTGAGGGTCACATTCACCGACAGCACTTGTAACACAATTGCACAGAATAAACCCTTTGCCCAAGCGTGGGTGTGTATATGTTTGTGTGTGTATTGCACAGAATAAACTCTGTGCCCAAACGTGGGTGTGTGTATGTTTGTGTGTGTATTGCACAGAATAAACCCTGTGCCCAAGCGTGGGTCTGTATGGGTGTGTGTATGTTTGTGTGTGTATTGCCGATGCTTGGTGTGTGTGTTTGTGTGCGGTTGTGTCGCAGACTCGCAAACCCAAAACAACCAGTGGATGCAACCTAACAGAATGCTAAAAGAAACAGCCATTCACCATTCCAACCTCAAATCTGGTCTCTAGTCTGGTCTCTTTTCTTCTAGAATTACACTTTGTATAACTATCAAACTATTCTTTATGTACTTTTGTACTGAACTCACTCCAAAGGCCAGAGATTATTATTCACTTTATTTTAATATTCCTTCGCTCCTGTCCCAGTATCTCTTCTGAGGGGAGGGGGGGTGGTCAGCAAGGGTCAGCCAGACTTATTTATTTTTAGCCCCCGCCGCCCCTCTGGACTCCTCTGGTTGTGGGCAGGTTGCTAAAAGCATCTGCCTCACACGCCTCCACCATCATCCAACATGCAAGGGGTGGGGTGAGGTGGGGGTGGGCAGTTGTGGTCTAAAAAGCAAAGTTTTGAGAGTCAGAAGCTTTGGGATTAAGACATCAAGAGTGAGCGCAGCGCAGCAGATTGCACTGTTTCTGTTTGTATTGTTGTCTGAGTGCTTTTATCAGCCCAGGAAAAAGCATTGTGCAAAGCCCCTGTGGAGGCGAGGAAGCTTATGTAAAAAGACAGCTTTAATAACACCCTCCTCCTCTCCCCTCCTCTTCCTCTCCCCTCCTCTTCCTCTCTCCTCCTCCCTCCTCTCTCTCAGGACCAACAATCTACTTCATCATGAAAAAAAAGACAGACAAACAACAAGAACACAAACAGGTCACCTTCCATAAGGAACAAATAAGGCAGCAAGGCAAGCAGAGGATGAAGAGCGATTAATTTGCGTGCCTCTTCAACTCAATTAATTCCTGTGTGGGAACTGTGGCCCCTATTGATGGCTCCATGTATGGCATTGTGGCTGGCATCATAAATCACAGGCTGATTAGCCTTCCCCTCGCCCAACCTCTCCTCTCAACTGCAGGACCTGCACGCGTGCTGCCTTCTGTGCTGCTTCACCTTACAGACCTACAGCACACACACACACACACACATTATTCATCTCTGCTCTGATTTTAACACACACACATACACACACACTTGCATTCATTCCCATGTCTGGTGTGAGAGGGAGACAAATGGGTCTTGTCTTGAGCTTGGCCTGGTGGTGTGTAGGGGTTCTACTGGTTTAGATGTTTCTGGGGAGGTGGGGATTGACAAGTGGGGATGGATGTTGTTCAGGGTGACTGAGCCTGGTGAGCATGTGGCACATGTGATTCAGAGCATTATCTCATATACTAATCTCACCTGTGTCCAGTCTCTCCCTCCACTGGTCATTCACCAACACTGCCGATCTAAAATCTGCCCATGGTATCAGCTGAGTGCGAGCTTAAACATTGAAAAATGTGCAGGGCTCCTAACCTCAGAACTGTGACTAGTGCCACACAGAACTATCTGGTATAGATTAGACTACAGCTCTGACCACCACTGAGAGACTGTGGTGATGCTCTGCTATCTTGAGCTGGGGAGCCTCTAGTGGTGAGTTTTGGCTACTGTAAGATATGAGGTCAGTGCATGACAAGTCAGTCTTGGCTGCTGTCTGTTTGTGCTGTCCAGGTGTACCCACTTAGGAGATGGTGTGTATGTGTGGGTTTGTGTGTGTGTGTGTGTGTCGTGAGAGAGAGAGAGTGTGTGTGTGTGTCGTCAGACTACAAACCGTGGATTGTTCAGTCACTACCTGAACCCTTGTCTGGGAAATGAAGCATACCGAATGCAGACAGGGGGAACGTGCTCAGGCAAGCACAGTATCTATTTGATGTCTGCTCTTCTGGATATGTCAAAGTCACTTCTATCTCACTTGAACAATCAAAACCCACCCTGACTCGACCGCTTAAAATAACTTCCATGGCTACTTTGAAGTGGAGACTTTAAAAGGCGGAAGGGTAGCACCCACCGGATGTGTGAACAGGTGCCACTACGAGCCGGATATTAAGAATGCATGAAAAGGCGCATCTAGACATGGCGGACCTTTGAAACAGCCCAGACAGCCAGACGTGATGAGGATCGATAGACGGCGAGGACTAAATTTGAAGAGAGAGTGTAAGACCTCGCCTTTCTGGCACTGTTTCATCATCACCGTCTGTCTCTATTGCAATCATATGGAAAGGTATTGTCTGTATTGCAATCATATAGAAAGGTATTGTCAGGGAAAATATAATGTATTGTCTGCCGGTCAGTATAGCAAACTAAATCTGACAGGATCTTGACACATGCATGCACACAGACATATACACACACAAACTGACACACAAACACACCTACCACTCATTTTTATATTTTTTATTCATTTTTAAATAGACTATATTGTTGGGTATTTTAATCAGCATACAAATTAGAAGGGAAACAAGTTGGAGAGCTAAGTCTGTCCACCTTTGATGTCTGCCAGAAATCCAAACTTCACAGTTATGATTGGCAAATGCAGACACATCAGGTGTGTTTACAGAGTCACTGATAAAGTAGTAAACAGTAAACAGGTTTAATGCACTTCCATCTGAATTTGAAATGGTTTGGAGCGTGAAAGTGAATGTGTAGACTGTGTGTGTGTGTGTGAATGTGTATGTGAGTGTGTGTGTGTGTGTATGTGGGTGTAAGTGTGTGCATGTCTATGTGAGTGTGTGTGTCAGTGAACACATTTGTTTACTTACATTTAACTGTCTGTTAGCTTGCGTGTGTAAGTGCACACATGTATGTGTGAATGTGAGTGTGGCTGTCAGTCACTGTTCAAACTTTGGTGTGTGTGTGTGTGTGTGTGTATATGTGTGTGTGTGTGTGTGTGTGTGTGTGTGAGTGTGCTCGCGTGTGTGAGTGCGAGTGTGTGTGTGGTGTGTGTGTCACTTATGTCTAAGCCAACCAGTGGGCCCTAATGCAGCACGGCATGGCAGCCACAGATAGGACAGTGAGAGCCCTTGCTGGAGGCTGGCAGTAATTCCCACAGGGAGACGAGACACAGGAGACAAGCAGGGTTGGCAACCAATCCGTTTTGGGGCCAAAACCAAATTATTACCCACCGCCATCTGGCACTGGTCACATATCACAAGTCAGTGCTGTTGAAACGCACCCCCCAATATGCACACACACACACACACACACACACACACACACACATCCAAAATGGGGAAAACTGAGAATAAACAGAGTTGAAGAGAAGATAAAGATATAAATGAGAAAATAATTAATTATCTATAGCCTTTTAATGTCTGTTAGTGACATTTCCTCTTCAGATAAACAACTCCTTTGGGGATAGTTGTTTACGGCTATAAGACGTGTTTACTCAGATACTAATTACATGGGGCAACACAAGTAGATGCCCCTCAGTCTCAGCCCTTCCACCTCACATTCTAAACCCACTGGACAGAACCATGGAAACCCACGAGCCTCCTCATCTCTGCGTCCATGGCAACAGAGATCTCTTACCTCGGGGACAGGATGAGAATAATCGATGTTTCCCCTCCTGACTGCAGGAGGCAGGTAAAGAGTAACACTCCATGCTCTTACCCATTCCTAAAGGATCTGTGAATGCTTTATAGCCATGGGTGATGTTTGAAGTGGAGATTACATCTGCCCTATAATGATATATTAACCCAGCCAAATCCACAGAGCCATATCCAGTGTCTGTTCCTACCTGATCTCTCACCCCCCTCTTCCCACTCTGCGTCCTCTTACAGTCTCAAAGTGGATCAAAGTCATCATCTCTACTGTCAATCAACAGCTCTGAGCCAAAAATCAAAGCACATTCTTCCTCACCAACTTCATCATCATCTTCTTTATTCTCTCCTCAATCCAAAAAAGGCTCTCCCGGAGTTCTTCCAGAATATCAATCTCATCTCTGATCTGGGCCCGTGAAATAAATGTAATCATGTAACTCCTGCTGCATACAAGTGCTGTTAGTTTTACAAGCCAAGAGTTTTAAAAAGCCCAGCCCTTGGTCTTGTGAGCAATAATGTAGTTTGATGCTAAAGGAGGCCTTTCCCTGAAGTGATGGTAATCAGTACAGTCATGCCAATGTTTTTAAAATAGCATCAGTGCTGTGTAGTTCCAGAGCTGAGAAAGAGCGAGAGAGAGAGATGCTTACACTTACGCAGTTAATTTACTTTCACACACAATTAATAATAAATGAGAGCTTGAGTAAGATCAGTGGGGAAAAAAGTCATACAAGCAGCGAGTCAACTGCACCAGCTGTCCTGACAACCTTTGAACTTTTACATGTCGGAGGATAAAAAGTAATTTCCCTTTCCCTGTTTTAAAAAGCTATGCCTGATTAAATCCATTAGGGACACATATGACCCTGCAGCAGGGCACATATGTCCAACACCCATCTCAGCCCCTGCATGCATCCAGTAGCCAGAACCCCACAGACCATCCGTCCCATACATCAGCCCAGTCTGGACACAATCAGACCCAGGGCACATGTGTCCAACATCTACTCTGGCCTCCTGAACCAGCTTCACTGCAAAGCCATCATCTACCTGACATCAACATGGCTTCTCTCTCCTGTCACCAGAGACCTGTGGTCAAGGGCCCTTTGGTTAAACCTGTGGTATTCATTCATTCATTTTGTTTTTTTTTGTTTTTGTTTTTCATGCCCCCCGTGCATGAATTACGCCCCTGCCTGTGGTCATAGTTCTAGATAAAGTGCTTAAGAGACCAGAAACCATGTGAGTTGACCGTTCATCATCTAAATGACATTCTACTCATTTCATATCCACAGGCCTGAGAGATGTCCTGTGTAGGACCAGGTTTGGGCCGAAAACATTTAATACACAGTTAATATACAGGCCGCCTAAATGTCTATGAATACACAGCAGTTACATTTGTTCAGTTTCATCTGATTCGCGAGGGAGGATTGTATGAGGTGTAACACAGAGTAGACTATACCATTCAATGTGTATAAGATCAGTGCTATATGCTACAAGCTCAATATTACACAGGAAACAAAATAGCTGTAATACAGTTTGAAAGATGTTGTTCCACATAGAACATCCCCTCACTCAGGCCAATGAGATGCAGCACAACATGTGATAAGATGATTAAAGATTGAATATGCTGTATATCAAGATACATGTAGATCTCTTCTACAACTGTTGATACTCCCAGTGATGTTCCCAGTGTAACATGTTTTACTATGTTGAAAATAGTAGCAGATAGATTGAGTCCTAATACTGGCCTTGCTAGCTAACTACCTGGCCAGGTGTGCTTTTCTGTGGTTTCACGCTTAACACACCTCTGCTGCCTTTAAGCCACTGAGAGACAGAGTTAATGCTAATATTGTCCGGGATTCAAAACTAAAACGGTCCCATCTTGGAGCGTGCCAGCGCTTCAAAGTGAGACTTGACATTTAAACAAGCATGCCAGCGCACACGCACACTGCCAACATTGCCCACGGCGTCTGGAATTGAGACACAGACCGCTTCCGGACGGGGGACTTACATGGCAATAAAAACGCTGAGGCCTGCCAGCTGTCATTCAACTCCTCTGCTGCTTTCCCCATCTTCATTTAGGAGGAAAGGGAAATGTTGGAGCCAATCCTGAGGTGGGGACTGGCTGTTTACCACACGTTACGTTATAGGATACACATGACATCTTTATCAGCTCTATCTTGAACTAGGCCGCAGGGGGAAAAAAGATACTGCTGCCAACTGCTGCAATCTCTTGCTTGCTCCCTCTCTTTTTAACTCTTTCAGCTAACCTACATGTATACCTATAAAACATTTCATACCTCCACCACCCTCTCACTTTCAACTGCTCATTTTCCTCACTAAGACTCCAATCATTACATTAAACTACATTACACTACATTACATTACATTTGGCTGACGCCTTTTAACCAAAGGGACTTGCCATGAGGGAAACAATCAAGCTAGTCCGATAAGGACAGGTTAGTGCAGCAGTACGTGCCATTTCCAAATAGTCAAGTATCAGTTCTAGTCAGGCAGTAAGTGCTAGAATTAGCATGTCTAGTTGTTGGTAGTGCTACAAAAGTCTCTGAAGAGCTGGGTCTTCAGGAGATCTTTGAAGGTAGAGAGGGACACCCCTGTTCCACCATCAAGCCATGGGGGACCCCTGTGGTGAGATAGTGAGGTGCGGATAACTGTCTAAGCCAGGATACGTTACACGAGCGCCCTGTGCCAGAGATGCCCATGTTTGAGAGTATAGAAAGAAGAATGCAGTGGTTACCCATGTCAAAGGCAGCTGATGAGTCAAGCAGAATGAGGACTGATCACGGTCAGTCACCCTGGCTTCTTTAGAGTCTTCTGTCACAGACAACAGAGCTGTTTCAGTTAAGTGGCCAGCCACCCTTGAAATCAGATACAGTAGGTTTGGATCAAGAGAGGAATTCAGAGACCAGTTTGAAGACCGCTCGTTCGATAGCTTTGGATGGTAAGGGTAGAAGTGGTACTGGACGAGAGTTCTCAACTTGATCAGGGTTGAGAGAAGGTTTCTTAAGTAGCTGTGTTAGCTGAGCCGCTTGGAATGCTTTGGGAAATGTGCCAGAGGATAGCAAAGCATTGATCACATGTGTGATAGCTGGTGTGATGTTCAGGCTAAAGGATTAAAGTCAGAGGATAGCAAAGCATTGATCACATGTGTGATAGCTGGTGTGATGTTCAGGCTAAAGGATTAAAGTAAGTTCGTAGGTATAGGGTCCAACGAGCATGTAGTAGGACGGCTACACGTCTGGAGTCTAGATACCCTCTAAATACACTCTCGGAGAGAGGCGCAAATGCAGAAAAAGAAGCCACCATCAAAGGCTGTGGAAGTGTCGCGTCTGATTCAGTCGCGCCATGCGGAGACAAAGAGACATGTAGTAGGTGTACATGTCAGAGTGCTGGTAGTGCCCTTAAGTGGAGGAGACAGGTTGAGACTGGGCTGGCCAGAGAATTGGCTGCTGACTGCCGCCACTTTGTCTGTGAAAAAGAGGACACAGTTTGTCCAGACACAAGCTCAGTGTGGAGCTGAGCGAGTCTGTGGCATCGTTAACCTCGAGCGACGAGAATGTGTTGAGTGGAGGTAGACACAGAGACACAGGGGACAACAGAGGAGAAGTGGGTTGGAGATAGGTTACGGAGGTACGGAGGAGCCGATGGTTGGTCTGTCAGGCTGACATTAAACTGGATGAAGAAGTGATCTGAAAGGTGGAGAGGTGTCACCATGAGGGTGTCTGTGGTGCAGTTTTGAGGATCAAGTCAAGGTCTATGCCAGCTTTGTGAGTAGGAGGGCTGTGGACCAGTTTGAGGTCAAAGGAGTGTATCAGGGACATAAAGTCCACTGAGCCTGGGGTATCTAAGTGGATGTTCATATCACCGAGGACGAGCAGTGGCCAGTCATGCTCAGGGACGGAGGACAGCAGAGTGTCCAGCTCATCCACATAGCCACCCAGTTGGCCTGGTGGGCGGTAAATGACCATCACATAGAGCCAGAAGTGTAAAAGTCCGGCTTGAGAAAGTAAAAGTCCTGCCACATTTTTCTTCCAACCATTCACTTACAGTAATCAGCTTTTTCTCTTAAGAGCACAACTCTTAAGCCAGGTAGATCAGCTAATCAGTAAATCACCTGTGTTAAGTACACAGGTAGAACCAATACATGGCAGGACGTTTACTTTCAGAAGCCGGACTTTTACATCTCTACATAGAGTTTAACTGGGGCAGTCACTGTGATAGCATGGTATTTGAACGAGTCATATTTGTTGAAAGACAGCAGTGGAGTGGATTTCCATTTGTTGAAAATTGGCAGGCCCATCCCACCTTCTCGTCCAGGTGGAGTGTCAGTTGCAGAGTTCTTATGTGTCTGCCAACCCCAGCAGAGGAAAACTCAAGTATGGATTCAACACCTACAGTAACTCGGCACCTGAGAGCCTGGCCTAGTTGTAGCTGTGTGCTCCAAACCCTCTCACACAGTGGGCCCACTGGTATGAATCCAGTTATGAGTCTTGAATGGTGGAAAGACAGAGTTGATTCAGAGGGCATGATGTGACCCAGCTCTGAATCAGCTTTCACAGGAGACAAGCTGCCAGCACACGTCTAATCAGTCACGCTGACCCAGAGTGTTAATATAGCACAGGGAGCCGAAAATGGACTTAAATTAGACAGGCAGTTACAGAGAGAGGTTGGGTGTGATGACAATTAGAGGGAGAGAGAGAGTGGAGAGAAAGGAAGGGAGAGGAGTGAGTGAGGGAGAGAAGGGGGGAAGAAGACATAGTGAAGAAAAGTGAAGTGAGTCTGTAAGACAGAAACGTTTTCTTCCCATTATATATTCCTCTTTGATCATTTTTCATGCCTCATTTGATTTTCATTTAGTCGGAATGAGCTTAAAAGTACACACAGCAGAACAAACAGTGCCTAAATGTACTTACGTGATAAAAAAAATGGAAACTCTAAGGGATGGAGCCAAGTTTACCGCGGAGCTATTTTTAAAGCTCCAATCAGTCTCGGCAAAACTGTTTTCGGGGGCTGGAGATGTTGCCGCCCCGTGATACCGTGAGAAGAATGCATGGGCACATGACAGAAGAAGAGGAGGAAACTGAGGCAAACGAGTAAAAGCAGAACTGTTTCGGAACTTTGAACGTGATAATTGGTCCAAACTGAGCAGAGATAACTGCTTCTCAAAAGTGAAACTAAGTGTTTCTGTGACTTTATTTCTGTACACTGATTTGGGCTCGAAAACAACATAATAAGACAAAACTTGAATTGAATTAAATGGACATCCACTGTGGAACCTAGTGCATTAGAGTAAACATTATTTTCTAATTATGTTGAATCAATGTGAGAGTTAGGTGAAACCCACAAGCCAATGCTGAAGTGATTTGACAATCACAGAGAAGCAAATAAATGTTCAACCTTTTCCAGTGAGAGCAGAAAGGCCTAACTCTGTTCTCCGATAAGTCATTCCCACTCTCAACCAGCCCTATTTACATACATGTCATGCAAAACATAATATAATAAATATACAAATGTACACACATACACATACATTCATAATATCTGAAAAAATGTACTACTTTTTTTCAGACATTTTTTTAGCATTTTTATTGCTGCTTTGCATTTTCATTCATCTTAATATAAAACCCCTAAAAGGATTTCTTTGCCACTTCCATCCCAAGGCTTTAGAAAGGCCATTCCAGGTCATGCTATGTGAAAATCCCCATGGGACATACTGTGTTAATATTCTCCTTCTCTCTCTGTCTTTAAAACGAGACATTGAGAACTTTGAAAAAGCACTGGTAGTTTACTTACAAGACGATTTATACAGACAGTATCTTCACGAAGTTTAGCGGTTGGAATCCATGCATTTCCACTGAATTATTTTTGGAATCTGATCCCTTATCATACAGTACCTGTTCATTCTTACTCTTTGCTCGACTTATCGTGACTAAATTCAAGATGGCTGCAAACGCTAAACTCCGTGAAGATACTGTCTGTATAAATCGTCTTGTAAGTAAACTACCAGTGCTTTTTCAAAGTTCTCAATGTCTCGTTTTAAATGTCAGGGCCCTCGGAAGTCTACCAATGAAGTGTAGAGATACATTGAGCCTCGTAAATGGGTGTAAAACAGTGATTTATTTGCATGGCTAGCCCGATGCTGAAGCACCACTATTGAAAAAGCTGTTGGTAGCATCGGCTAACTAGCGCCAGATTTTGGAGTGCAGGGGACAAGCCGAGATGGGCTATGAGACATACGTTCACACTCGGTATCATGTTTCAATACACTTAGGTCAATATCACACCGGAATTCTCCGTTTCTTCTGATTGGTATCAGGAGAAAATTATTTTTTAGCTGAGTCTCTGCTGTTTCCTTTATCAGATTGGTACCTTTATGTCACATCCTGTAGGTCTGCAGCCTCAGAGGCTACCTGAAGTGTATACTTCTCCCTTCTCCCCCATCCTCCCAGGTCATTTTAACTGTGGCTGAATGACGACAAGAGCAACACTATAGTTGTCAAATGTCAGCACCAAGCAGCAGTTTGATGGCTAAGCGAGAGCAGGGATTCAGTGGTGCGTGTTTCGGCGGCAGCTGTGTCATTGTATTCGGCTGAGTTTGGTTTCCCTCTGAAGGAGGCCAGAGAGAAGCTGAGCATGGACGCTCTGACACTAACATTTGTCATCCTCGTCAAAACCCAGAAAAATGAAATGCTAACAAAACCCAGTTCTCACTCTCTCTCTCTCTCACACACACACACACACACACATAGACACAGACATACACACACACACACACACACACTTCTGAACCTGGAACTCACACACATACTCACAGACATATATAGACCCAAACAGGCAACATTAGGCAAAGTTAAAGTCATATGTAAGCATCAATTTTGCATTATGCATTACATGGTACAGTACGGCAGCTTTATTTTATTTTTTTGCTGATCGCTGCACACAGGCAAAAGCGCCAGCAGCGCTGTGATCAGGGCAACACACTTGAATGCCTGGAGAGTGTCTGCACCAGCCATTAAAGCCCTCTCTCAGCTCCATGAAATAACAGTGGCCAGAAAGCAGAAAATGAAGAAGATAGGAGGTAAAGGGATGAAGGGAGGAAAGAAAAAAAAAAGTTTGATAAGATTTTAATCAAACATCCTTTTCATGCCAGGGACTTAACAGCCTGGCGGATTAAAGGCTAAGGGGCTGTCGTGTATTGACAGAATGGGATTCAACATCACAGCGGATCAACTCCAAGCCGCATCAAAGACATAATTAATCATTTTAAATGCATTGCATTTTTTTTACCCCACTAATTCCAAGTCATAAGCCACTCACAGCCAATAGCCTAAAATCAATAATATTCAACTAGTCTTGGATGGGATGCTTTTAGAGAGCACACTTCATGCCTATGATTATGCTGATGAAAGATTATAATTCATCGACCGATGGGTTGAGAAGACCAGTCGGTAAGGGGAATAAGGAGAATGAGGGAGTGCTTTTCAGAAATAATCAATAGAGCAAATACAAAAGGATGACTGCCTCCAGGAAGTTCATTTCATTGGACATGTACTGTCGCATGGTGCATACAAGCCCCAGCTGGAATCTCCATTCAGCCATATCACAGGAAGACCAACAAACAGTACACAGTATGTAGCTGAAGAAGCTCTGTATGTGGGGTGTGAACAGTAAAGGGTTGACATGCGTATGTCAGGCCTTTAACAGCACTTTTTGCGTCTCTCTGTATCTCATTAGCTACACAGTCATCACAAAGAGACCTGTGCTATGACATGTCAACTAACCACAGGCTCTGCTAGGCAGCCAGGGTTAATTAGGATCAGATTACTTGATGATCAGAGAGATGATATCACTGTGGTCACACAGAGCACGGGAGAGAGAGAGAGAGAGAGAGCTTGTTCACATGGAGGGGCTTTCTAACATACCTTTTTTTCTGAACATTCAACTGTTCAATGACTTAATGTCTTTTTTTTTCTTTCTGACTAGATCACTTTGAACGTCTCCCCTTTTCAGAGATTAGCCTAGTCAAAAGACACGGACAGCACTGACAATGACGTCAGGCCACAACAGCATGCAGAGCATAGATGGTACAAAATACCACACCACACTAGTAGAATTGCATCTCTGAGGAACTGCAAGAGTGGGCTTGATCAGGTGCAGTTTGCAACTAAAATCACCAAAAGGAAAGAGTGGGAAGAGCTGTACCCGGTAGTTCTCTCTTTAGATGAGAAACACATCAATTTACATTGACAGAACTATCCATTAGCAAAGGGATGAGTCTTCAGTTAAACACAAAAAGCCAACAGAAGTCATTGTTGACTATACCTGGGCAAAAGAAAACGAAGTGAACCTACACTATTTACTGGAGTGTTGATGACTGCTGAGAGAGTGTGATCAGTTTGAACAACTAAAAAGTAGGCAAAATGGGAGTATGGTGTGCTGTTAACTGCACGGGTCAACTTGAAGGATGCTATCAGTCGACATGAAAATATCAGCACCTTGGACAGTTCTGCGAGCGCGGTTCCTTGCCATGGACTGCACAATAGGCTAGCTTACAAAAAAAGTGTTTCCGACGTTTGGTGAGTTGTCGCAACGAAATCAAATGCATATAACGCAATGTTCACATGTATATAGGCTCATTATAAAATAATCTCACTACGAACATGGCATGTGTTCGGCACATACATTATTTGACAGAGTGAAAGGCGAACTTCAAGGTTTATTGTTCACTAAATCGCATGGGTCCGCTGTGATGGCTCAAAAGAGACAGTCAAAGAAAATCATCAGTAACCTAGCAGGAGTGAATAAATGCACGATGAGCTAAAATGAACTGATCGGATTGGACGGCAAAAGATTGGATTTCAAATTGGGTAGTGATCATTATGCGATATTATTACCATAGCAGCCTAATAAAATGCTAAAACGGAGTCAGGCGAGTCTGCCAAGGCCAGAGAGAAACTAGTTTCTTGTCTGCATAATTGCTTCCTGGTTTATGAGTTAGAAGCAAACATCAGAAAGCTATTCTTAACACAAGATTTGGGTTTCTGCTTGAATGGAATAGCGTTAACAAAACACACGCGTGGTTCTATTAAAGTAAACTATGTATGGCTTAGAAACACGTGTTAAAATATCTGCAACGTGCTGCAATGTTACAGGGGGGAACTAAAGAAAAAGTAAATGCAGTGGGATTGTAACCTAATGACAATGACACACTGAGAATGTACGGAGATGGTTTCGCTTACATCCTCGTCATTGCATTGACTCCTTTGGTGATGGAGGACACGAGATCGAGGGTCCTGACACGGTGTTAGAGTCTTTCCCGCGTTCTCCTCCTCTTTGACGGGTCCGCCTAGTAAGTGACTGGCCTCGGGCGGTGCAGGAAAGGAGGTGTTGGTGTTAATCTTCCCAGAGAATCTCTGATACACCGAAGCCATGGCGCGTATTAAAGAAACTGTATTTCAAGACGGTGGGGAAAATATCTCCGTCTCTCATCAAATTGACCCGCTGTCTGAGCCCCTGACCATTTGGAAGCGATCGCGGGGAGTTCGGTTAAGAGCAGTCCGCAGAGAGAGAGAAAAGTCAAATAACAGTGTCGATCTCTCTCGAATCTGAGAGAGAGGGTGGACTCAAACCACAGGCAACAAAAAGAGATCCGACTTAGTTTGATGGTTAGGTCAGAACAGAACAGCAGATAGCGTTTGGGGACAATCCATTAGGTCAGGGCTTGTTCAAAATTCGGTGCACGTATTTCTCTCTTCTTAAATCCGTTGAGGATCAGGGATACTTCGTCTATTCGATAAAGCAACAACTTCGCTTTCACGCCCACTAAAATAGCTCCTGAAGAAAGCTATGCCAGACACAAAGTCCAGCACAAACATAAAACTGGAGAGACGGACCAAGATCCAAAAAAAAGTACCATACCCTAATATTTAGAATTGGCCATGTACGGCAAGAAACAGTGGTAGGCTACCTAAAAACACATAATAACACACACGTATTTGTGTAATAACAGCAACAATACGCACAAAACAGGAAAATGGAGAGAATCACATAGCTTTCAAATGAATTATCGTTGCCTGGCGGTGATCTCAGGCACAAAGAATGTGTATTGAGTGTATCTTTTTTTTTGTCGGTTAGTTGTATGGAAGAACTCGAGTGCCTCTGTGTGGCGAAAACGTCCCCGCCACACTGCATTAAAACAGAGGGATGCACTTCTCCCAATTTTCACTACCAGACAATCAATCCTCATATTATTTCTATAACATGGAAACGACTTCATTGATTCCTCTTCTTATTTCCTTCTCTTCTCTCAGTTTGGCTAACAAAACTATGACAGCTGTGTATAAAACAGTACAAATAAACAAAAGACAAAGTATTTTAGAATATATGTCATTGCCTTGTAGAGGGTATTCAGCTTCAGAACTACTTCACCTCACAGATTTAAAAAAAAGAAAAAGACTTATAAAAAGGTTGCTTCCAATCTGTGATCCTTGTGTATAGCAGTACCTATGTATAGCCAATATTTTTATCCCGATGGCATATAAATTGTTCAGACATTGGGGATAATTCCCAGGGATGCTCTGGAATGAGTCCCAGCACCCACATGGCAGCAGTGAAGTCATGCAGGTCCCTCAGATAGGTGGTGCCGTTTAAGGACTAGAGACACTGAGAACTCAAACCAGAATTTGCATAGGCAAAAGAGCCACCTTCAATCATCAATCCAAAAAGCCTGAGGGCCATTGAACACACACAGACACAGCTCACACTAGGGATGACGGGGTGTGTATGGATGTGATGAAGACACATAAGTACAAACACAAATCGGCTTGTAACAGTATAGGCCTACTGTACATAATCACAAGGCACTAAAGGAACCTCACTGAGTCACATCGCACAAGGTGTGGGTTCCCATCTCCGTCCCTCCCTCCCTCTCTCGCTCACACACACACACACACACACACACACACACAAACACACACACACACACACCCATCTCCGTCCCTCCCTCCCTCTCTCGCTCACACACACACACACACACACAAACACACACACACACACCCATCTCCGTCCCTCCCTCCCTCTCTCGCTCACACACACACACACACACACACACACACACACAAACACACACACACACCGTGCATCTGGAGAAAAATATGCTGTGCAACTTTATCCTGTTTTGCTTTGCGAGCTTGTGCACTAATGTTGATAGATCCCCCCATAAATCGAATTACACTTCATTTGCCAGGCAAGTGTGTGAGATAAACCCTAAACCAGCCCCATACAAACCAACAAATATGTGGGCCATTGCTGTACCTTAAGGTCTACTTGGCTTAGTCCAACGGATCCTCTGCAATCTCCCTGTAAGGATAACAGCAATACAATAAGCTAACAGAAGACTGAGATGGCCCAATATAATGAATGCTTTAGAGTTTTTTTTCCAACAATATGGCTATTGTATAACTCCAAGCTGCATTAACTACAAGACTACAAGTCACAGGAGGTCGTGGGAATATATCCAAGCCACGGTGGTTTGTCTAAGACTGAGAGTATTTTAAAGAAACTTCTCAGCAGTGTTAACACTAGGAGATTATCATCTGCTTTCCACTTAAGACCTGATTAACAGCTAATTGAGAAAGACATACCCAAATATGTGGCCACAGTTGTTAGCACATCTACATATGCTTGTTTTCAGGTTCTTGTTTGTGTTCGTAAATTAGCGCCGCCGTAATGAGTACAGATGACATGTTTACCCGAGACGCACACAATTGCTTGAGCAAGCGTGCAACACCCACAGTCAGTAATTATGCACACAATAACAAACAATGGAGTCCTGGCAATTACACAGTGTAATGTAATTTCCCCAAAACTGAATCAACACTGGCATCTAGTGGATGTGCAACCATATCTTCATTTGCTCATGTTTCCCTCGTTTATTCAGAAATAAAAACCAGAATCTCATTTCGTCCCCATTTGCTTTTTTGTGTGTGAGAGGAACAGAAATGTATGCAAGCAGAACAAGATGGAGGTGTTTTTCTGTTTAGGTTTTGTTGGTTTTGTGTAGTTGCTGGCTTGTTTGTTTGCTTGTTGGTTTTAGGGGATAGTAGCCTGCTTGAGATTCAGCTCATGTCTTGGGACAACCTTAATCTTCTCTATCATGCGAACCTATCCCATCTGCCTAGCCCTGTTGGTTTGGCCATCCGTAACGACATCCCCCCTACCAGCCCTTCACTGCGTACCCACAGACAATTGACACCAACTTAATAGACATGAGAGCTGTACCCCTCCAGTCTTCATCGATGATGGATGTTTCCTCGCCTCTCACCGACATAGCAGTGGTTGTACATATCCTAACCTCAAAGCTTCCAAAAGGATTACACTCTTTCTGTCACCTGCTTCCATCGAACCACCTGAAACTAACCTCTGCTAGAAGACCAGTACCATTTTTTTTAGTAACCCTATGTAGGAAATTCCCTATTCGTCAATCTTCAATGCGGTAGATAGAATACCCATTCAAAGGCTCACGCTCCTATCTGCCACAGCAACGTTGTATAGTGCAATACCCGGCATTCAGACACAATCAGCACGACATTTCTTTTTTTTAAGTCAGTGTGGCATCGAAGTCAGTGTGAAGCTGTTACAGTATATTAAGGCAAAATAACTACACTGTGTTGCTTTAAACTGACCCTGAGGTGGTCCCATCCACTGCCTCTGACTCTTTTAAAATGGTCTCATGGAGGATGAGGTGGGCCAAGTGGAGAAGAGAGGGGATTAGTGGTGGCCTAGGGGGCATATCTGTGCTAGCTGATGTCAGTTGCCACAGGGCTGTATGCTTAGCAGCTCTCTCTCTGGCTCGAAGACACAGCTGTCATATAGAGGTACAGAATATGCTGTGAATGCGTTCCGTATCAGTTTACACACATCTCCCGTGAGGTGTAATGATGTTGGCTAGGGCTATCCAGCTCTCTTTGTGTTTTGTTGCTTGTTTGCTATGCATGATGTGAGAATATTCTGAGCTATCAGACAGTCATGTTGTCTTGTGTATTCTGGGTGGATCACTAGATGATATTCCCGTCAGGCTGTCTGACAACCTGCTTAAACAAAGAGACAGAGAAGTAGCCAGCTTAAACACTTTTGACATCTGTGCCATTACGTAACAACAACACAATGATACTCCAGACAATGTGCTGGCACACACTCTAATTAGAAATGAAATATCGGTGAATGTTAGAGTCGGTGACAATTAACATCAGAGCTGCCGATGCCCACAGACTTTTTCTTCTTACTTGAAACTAATTAGGAGCTTAATTTCTACTCTTTTTCCCTTAGTGAAAGCACAGAATACAAAGAGGATTTCTGTACAATACCTTGTCAGTCCTCTCTGTGCAATGTTCTCCTTTGCTAGAAAAGAGCAAAGACCTGACCTAGGACCTAGTAAAGACCTGAGTGACCTGTATTTATTTATTACCCGTATGTTACATGTGTATTATTATATTCATAAGTAATGTTAATCTGAAAAGTTGTGAATGTGTGCTGTCAAGACAGACGACAGCTTTGACCTTGTCTAGCTGACATCTGTTCTTGGATGAGGAGGAAGAGCGAACAGACTCCCACAGCAGGAGTGAAAGAGAGAGAGAGACAGAGAGAGAGAGAGAGAGAGACAGAGAAAGAGAGAGAGAGTGAGAGGAGTGAACATGTGGATTTATGCTCCCCTGTCACACACATTTCTCTGCCACATCCTTCATCTAGAATTTAGTCTCATACACTTCAACCTTTCCTTTGAAGCCATCTGATGTTCAGAATCAATAGGGCCATTACCTGGGATGTTTCAAAGTCCTGTGCCCTCTATGTACAAAGTAAAATCACTGAATGAGACTCTGATGCAATCCTATTACAGTAAACTACCCATATGGTGCACCTTATGGCATAAGGTTAGGAAATGGACATGTTGAATATAACTTTTAGAAAAGATGGTCAGCCAACTCTGACCTTCACAAGACAGGAATGGAGGCATCCAATTCAGAAGGTTGAATACAACTAATTGTGTGTGTGTGTGTGTGTGAGAGTGTGTGTGTGTGTGTGTGTGTGTGTGTGTGTGTGTGTGTGTGTGTGTGTGTGTGTGTGTGTGTGTGTGTACATGTGTGTGGGGATGTATTTGTGTGTATGTGTGCGTATGCGTGCGTGCATTTGTCTGTGTGTGTGTGCGTGTGTGTGTGTGTGTGTGTGTGTGTGTGTGTGTGTGTGTGTGTGTATGCAAGTGTACTGAGTGGGCATGAGAAAGAATTTCTCACTGCTGGAGTGTGTGTGTGTGTGTGTGTGTGTGTGTGTGTGTGTGTATGTGTGTGAGTGAGTATGGATGTACCACAGTGTGAGGTAAAGGTACCCATAGAAGCTCGTTTGACTGACGGAGGGAGATTGAACCTGCTGAAGCTTGACTGTGTTTGTCTAAAATCCAAAAGGTGAAATTAATAGGCCCTGTCATTTGCTCAACTCCCACCCCAATGCCTCCATACCACCCTCACCCCACCACTAGCACCTCCCCAGCCCTCTCTCTCTCTCTCTAACTCTGACAGAAGACAGAACCTGTGATTGGCATCTCGTTGCACCCAGCCCTGTCCCTGTGATCAGTCAATGGAGACAGCGTGCATCTGCCAAAAAGAAACCTTTAACAATGACAAGGGGTGACACAAAGAGGAAGAAGAAGGCGGAAGGAGAAGTTTGCCAGAAACGGCGTACTTCAGAGAGAAAAGATATACAGTCACTTCTCCATCAGTGAAAGGCACAGAGTTGGAGCATGTCAAATTGTGTGCCAGTGCTATTTCCTATGGGACAGATAAGGTCCCTGGTGGGAGGGGAGCAACGGAGCAGTCTCTATGAGGCCTAGAGGACAAGAGAAAACAGAAATGGAAATGCCAGAACCAAAGAAAGAAAGAGAGAAAAAAAGAGAGAGAGAGAGAGGAGGATAACAGAGGAGTGTGACGGCAGCAGGGAGTAGCGCTTCAAACTTTTAAGAGGAGATGAAACTCAAGTAACCGAGATAATAGCCACATTTATCTCTTTTCTAACAGGCACCAAGGCCTGTACACTTTCCTGAAGCTCTGTTCTCTTGACGTGAGTGCGGTGTCTATCATCCTGGCCATATTCCTGTCTCCGCACCTGTTCCCCTGACTGGTTGCCAGAGGCAGCTAGCCAAGCTAGTGTCTCTCAGGTGAGAGCATATGCCGTGTTGGAGGGCAGAATGGTAGAACCTAGTGGTAGAAAACAGATACATGCTTTTCTTCCTCTTCCTTAACACTCTGTTCATTTCTCTGTAACAGCTTCTGTCCCTACTCTCTCTTTCTCTCTCTCTCTCTCTCTCTCTCTCTCTCTTACTCTCAATCTTTTTTTCTCTTCTCTCACACACACACAAACACACACACTTTTACCTCTCTGCCTGCAAGAATGCTAGAGGCTGTTGGTTCTCAAACTCCGTTCTGGTTGCCCACAATCTCCTGCAGCCGCCAGGGCTTGCAGATGCCCAGGGAGTGTGAGAGTGGGTGTGAGAACATGGCGGAGTAAACCTAGAGGCTAGGAGAGGCATCGACTGCCTGGTATTTTGAAATAGAGAGCAGGGTGGACTTGTTACAGAGGTTAAAAACTTCTACAAAAGCCAGGCCAGCTATTCTATTCAAGAGTCAGAAAGGGACACCATTCGATTTCTATTTACAAGTCTTATAATTTGATAATATGACATTCCAGCTAGGTTTATTTGCTACTCTGGAGAGCTTTCGGTATGTATCTTTTTTGGGTTTTTTTGTTCAGGTCTAAAAGAAAAAACATGAGGGGACTGAGACCAGACAGATTGGAGAGGGAAATCGAGTGGACAGGGCATTCCAGGACTCCAAGCTCATATCGAGAGCTGAAATACAATATCCTTTCATATTGCTCCACCTGCCACTTAAGCATTAGTTGTTTGTGGACTTTGTGTGTGTGTGTGTGTGTGTGTGTGTGTGTCTGTGCGTGTGTGTACAGTAGGTGTGTGCATGTGCGTGTGTATGCTTGTATGTATGTGTGTGTGTGTGTGCGTGTATGTGTGTTTGTTTGTGTGAGGCTGGGTAGGAGGCTGGCCGTCGGCACCACCAATGTCCTATTGAATCTCATAAACACAGAATAATGACCGCACTGGCCCTGAGCGCAAATGAGTGCGGTCACAAAGACAAGGTTTGTACACAACAAGCAGGGTGGCTGATTGCATCTAAAAAGCAGCCCATTTGTATGATGAGATTTTAATTTGTTGTAGTCGCTTCACCCGCTCCAGGAATTTTGACTTGAGGGGCATTTCAATTTGCTTCAAAAGTTTGAGTTCGAAAGTTCAATACTTTACTACGGCAAGGATCAATAGATGTAATTCTGCATAATTCATTCTTTCGAGCCTGTTTTTCCCCCCCTTCTTTCTCTCTCTGTCTCTTTCTCTCTCTCTTTCTCTCTCTCTCTCTGTCTCTTTCATTTTGCATTCCATCCATGAGAAGGTAAAGGTTGACTAAGTGACAACAAAAGCAACAAGCTCCAAGTCGTTATTGATTTCTGGAAGTAAAATAATGACTCAAAGGCCATCTTGGATCATTCGCTAAGACAAATGTCCGCGTGCAGAATTGCTAATTCTTCCCCCCCCACTTCCGCATTGCCTTTGACACTATCTGTCATGCTCAAGGGTCTAGAGAGGGAAATAAATCAACACAGGTAGAGAGCAGTTTTTCCCACTTTGTGATCTCCACTACAGAGCATAGTGTTGTGATCTGATTAAAACACAGAAGTGTGGGAACTGAAACATCCCAAATGCCTCTCCCTGATCTAACGTTAAAGAACATGAAAAGGATATGTGCGATGCCACTTTTTAGCGCCACAATTATCTTTTATTTTTTGCACGGGGAGAAAAAAACCTCACAAAAACCTTGGAAGCAAGTCCCTTCTGGACTGGGGATTGATATGGCAAACAAATCCTACATAGCACCATCATTCTTCAAAGAGAATAATTTGGGTGGAGCAAGGCTGTATTTCAGATAGGGGCGGATGGGTGGTGGTGGTGGTTGCAAAGAGAGAGAGAGAGAGAGGCGTATAAAACACATTAGCCCTGAAAATGAAACGTCTTAACGGGGACGACTGATGTTGCTCACCGCAGGGGCCCGCCAAACACTTTGCATCAAACCTGCCACATCAGAGCCCCTGCACATTTAGAGATATTACATCAAGCTGTCGGCACTCGGCCCTCACTCACAAATGGCTTTGAATTGGGGACTCAAAGAGGGACATCCTCTCTCTCTCACTCTCTCCTCTATACGTGCTTTATGATGGGAACTTTTAATGTTTCTCTACGAGTGAAGAACAAAAACAGGGCTGGCACTGAATGACCTTAGAATATGACTCTCAGACACTCACTGTTGAATACCTATTCATGTACTGTAGTAGAGGGGGCCTAAACAAATGCACATCCACCAAATCAATACTGGAATTCAATGATTTGCTCATGACCAACTAAGCCATTACCACTGGCTTTGATTGTCATCCTTTCCTTCATTCAAGACCTTTAACTCTTATGCAACCCCCAGCAACAGAAATCATAAGGCCATCGTAACACAGTGTATTGATCTTCCCAAAGCTCATTCGCTCCACCACCAAACACAAGTGAAATATAACCAGTCTATACCCTACACAAGCAAACTCTTGTCTTTTGATGTCTTTGTGTCTACCACAGTGTGTGGCAAAGTCAGGATGAATTCCTTGTACTTCCGTTACTCATTGCCAAAAGACAAATAAGCAAATAAGCTGCAGAAATCACACCCTGCTGAGCGTTATTGAAAACGTGTACCTTTTTTTTCTCTCCTCGGCTGATAAATTAATGAGCAATTGTTTCATCAAGCTGCAGCTAACACCTGGCATCACCTACGGCGACGCAGCACCTCACAGCAAACTCAAAAACCAGCTGGATTTGCCCATCCCTGGATGGTGTCATGCGCAAAAAAGCTCAGGGCAGTTAGTCCTTATGCATGTCCCTGCAGAAAATAAATAAATAAATAAATAAATAAATAAATAAAAACTATGCAAGTGCTGATCCAGGAGTCTGGACCCCACACTGATAGTGAATGAAAGGGCAGAAAAGCAGAGAGTAAGGGATGTGCGGAGATAAAACAAGGAGGGATGGAAGATGGCCTTAGAGGCTGATTTAGGGTGTGAGGGGGGAGCACGGCCCTGTGACCGCTGCACACCGCTCCCACGGACAGCCTTGAAAGAGTCATGAGAATTATGAATGCAGGCTTGAAGAGGCTCGCAAAGCTGTCGGTCCAAACACACTCAGCCCATCTCATGCTCACACACAAATAAACAATGCACACACATACATACATCAACACAGACACACACTGTAAATAAATAATGACCTTAAAAAATCAAGAAGTAACTAATTCTCAAACGCCACACATACTAAACCAATAACCCTCACCCACATGTAATTGTGGCTTGTACTACAAATCTTTCCACATACTGTACATAAAACTGCTGACACAACATTTTAATTCCCCAAAATACGCCCACCTACCTGCAATCATATGCCACCCACAAAAACACAAATCTAGCCTTTTTTGGGAAATCTCTCATGTTCTAAGAGGCTTCTGCCTTCTACAGGATGATGACAGCTTGGTGTTTTCACTCACCTGTCACCCTGCTTTCAAGCACACGGTCACACCATCTTTCACACCTCTGACTGAGCCACAACTGCTAAAAGCCACAACCACTCTGCATGAGCACTGCATGGCAAGGGCTGAAGGTCTGAAGTCACTTCGCTCTCCACAGACCCATTATGGTAGCCCAACAAATACAACAACAACAACAACAACAACAACAACAACAACAACAACAACAAAAACAACAACAACAACAGCACACCCAGACCAGTCCTGTTCTCTCTCTCTCTCTCTCTTTAGCTCTGTAACGTTAGGGCTATCTCTCTTTCTCTCTCGCTTTTCTTTTCCAGCACTGCCCTGTCCATATAATTACAAGTGAAGAGTGAAGCTTACCATCTTGGAGGTGGAGGTGGTGGTGTCAATATGTTGGGTGGCGATTAACATGCTGAAGATGAATACGATAGCAACAGCGGTGGCGGTGGGCTTGATCTGGATGGGACTGTCGCGAGTTCTGCATTCCACGGGGGAAAGTGAGAAGGAAGTATGCCAGAGGATGAGACAGGGAGGGTGGGGGTGCGTCACGAGTGGGAGGGATGGGAGGAGAATTTGGGGAGAGGTGGGTGTGCTCAGCGCAGTTCGGACTCGGGACTAAGACACACAGAAGCCCCCTGCTGGCTCTCTGCAAGAAGACTTGCTCTTGTGAATCAATCAGCACGCTTGTCCTCAACTTATCACCCACCATGTGTGCCGTAGGGGAGGGGAGGGGCAATCGCTCTCTCTCACTCATCGCTCTCTCTCACTTTCCCCACCAGTGCCCTCTTGACGTCCTCTCCTAGATTTTCCAGACATTCTCTCCACAACTCTTCACAAAGATCTTCCTGGCCATATTTGGTGTGTCTGCTGGGATCAGCACCTGGGCTAAATTGGGACTTAGAGTGTGGACAGCTGAGATTTCACTTTGGGAGAGGCATGTGGGAGAAGCTGAGCACACGTTGTACACTACCTGTCCTGCTCAGACTTACTTCGGAGAGCCAATTTATTCCTTTAATTGTCATTTCTTTCACATTTTTCTTTTCATTTTGTATATTCTTTATCTTTTGGTTTTTACTCAATCCTTCTGGGTGAGTCAGACTATGCAAATGTGTTTTGGGCTGTGTTTACCTGTGAATGTGCCTGTCGTGTATGTGTTTGAGAGAGAGAGAGAAAAAAGAAAGAGAGAGAGAGCGAGAGAGAGTCAGATAGATAGATAGATAGATAGATAGATAGCTACTATGTGTGTATATGTATGTGTGTGTGGGCGGTGGGGGTGGGGGAATGTATGCATAAGTGCATATGTTTGCATGTGTGTCTGTGGCTCCAGCCAACAATGGATCAATTCAATCAGTTCCACCGTTAGGCTGTGATAAAGTGGTAGCCATATTTATGCAGCCCATCCATGCTGCTATAAACACCACGGCTACCCCCTTCCCCTCCTGTTCCTCTCTCTCTCTCTCTCACACACACACACACACACACACACACACACAAACACACAAACAGAGACACACACACTAAATCCTGGCTTTATTCATACAGCTACACTGCCATCTCGTTTTTCTCCCAGACCAAGTGCCAAACATCCCAACGACCAATTTACCCAGAGCAGCACCCTCCACCCTCTTTTCACATATACTGAATAAGAAACAGCCAGCTTTGTGCACACAGGAGAAAGACACACTGAGAGAGATGAAGGAAGAGAGAGAAAGAGACTGACTGGGAGAGGATAAGAGAGGAAGTAAAAAGGGATAGAGAGAGAAGGAATGAAAGAAGAGTGACAGAGTATGGGCAGGAGAAATAAAGAGAGAGGTTAGAGTTTGTGTTCTACACAGTGATGGAATCTCATTCCTATGTGTGTGAGACATATCCACTGAGTATTAACACACTCGCTGGCATTAGGAAAGCTCCCTTAGGTAAGGAAATACATTCTTTGCTTGAAGCACAAATAGGCAACAATCCATGTCAGGGGCAAACCATCTGTTCAACCAATCAATAGTCAAACTCAAAGTCGTTCAAGCGTGCTTCCTATTCCCCTCCCATGTTTCTGCCCGCGTCATCTTTCTGCTGAACTCCACACACTCTGCCCAGGGCTCAGCGAGAGGCGTCCTGCCGGGAGGCGGTGACTGGACGTGCTCAGGTGAGTTGCGGTGCTGTGCCCGGAAGGTTCCGACGTGGTGCGGCAGGGGGTGAAGGAGCGAGACCCGGCAGCAGGGCCGCCCAGCATGTCCCATCTGTCAGAGCCGAGTCAGCACGTGGCACCAGCAGAATCAGTACGGTGCCAGACACTGTACCGCAGGGGAACGAGGACAAGCCTGTGTTTGTCTGAGTGTGTGTGTGTGTGTGTGTGTGTGTGTTCATGCGTGTATAGGATTACTGGCAGGCAAGGAACATGTGTCTTAATGTGTGTGTGTGTGTGTGTGTGTGTGTGTGTGTGTGTGTGTGTGTGTGTGTGTTTGACATATGGTTTTATTAATGCAAATGCATGGATTTGCCCGTAAAATTGCAGTTTCATCATGCATGTGCATATGTTTGTGAGTTTGTGTGTGTGTGTGTACATGTGTGTGTGTTTGTATGTTCTACACACACAAAAAGCTGCATTGCCAAGCATCTCCTCCATCTCCCCAGTTTCCAAGTGAGTTCACAGAGATGCAACTCATAACGGCGACGTGGAGAATTTCAATCAAAAAACACATTTTCCGAGATGAGCGGACGTCCCCGTTCGCCCGCCCGCCTGCACACACAGCCAGCCAAACGGCGCACGCGCTCGCTTGTCAAACTCTAACCACGAAAAAACAAAACACTAGAGCTGTCTGGGGGCCTCCGCTAACAACAAAGCCAGAGTGAGACAATCCTCCCTTCCGTTGCAGGGCTGCTTAGATTGTCCCTGACCACCCAGTTATTTCATTATTGCAGTGCAGCTTTGCCTCCCCTATCCCTGCCTCCCAGTCATGGATGGGGGGGTTGAGGAGATGGGATGGGGGGTGGGGGTTGGGGGGTGGTCAGAGAAATGAGCTCAGCCCCTTGGGTCCTGAAAGCTGCACCACACAGACCAACACCAATTCCATCTTATTGTCTATTTAGGCTTTTTTCCAGCCTGGGGCAATGATACGAAAACCTATGGTTCCCGCAGCAGAAAAATACTGGGGCGATACTTGGGGAGAACTTCTATTATTTGTGTGCCATTACATGGCTCTGAGACACAATAGCTTGATAGCTATAACAGATAGCTTGACCCATAATCTTTGCAGTGTATAGCATATAATATCGCAATACAACAGAAGACAAAAAGGTTTGGTTGAAGATTGGATTAGTTGGTAAGGCAGTGAAATGCTATCAAGCAAGCACCAATCTGATTCAGCCGTGCACAACATCTACGTCAGCGGCTCCCTTGCCGATGCTCCGCGGGCCCCCTGCCTGTTACGCGGTGATATGTCAGTCGAGTGTGACACTGGAGAGATGAGGGTTATGTGTGTACAGTGGGTGACTTCTGCACACTCAGCTGGAGCAGGTGATGGCACTTCCTGTGTGGCACGACCCCGCCGTAAATACACAGCTGAGTTTGCTCACCCGTTATCCACAGACCAGGCAGAGGGAAAGGGAAGCTGTGAGGGTGTGCTATACATTGGAATAAAATTTGCCTGGAGTGAGCAATCTTCATTTGGCAAAGCAGTACAGCAATGTGACATCGATGAATGCACACCATTTCATAACTGCATTAAAGTGTCTTCAGTTCTGAAATAACCATATTTTTCCATTAGCACAGGGTAAGGATAAGATATATAATGTATTTCGTATCAATCTCACTGAGTAGCATCTCTGAATGGAATTTATAATACATTCATACCTAAAAGGTTAACTGTGGCCAGAAAACCTAAGTAATCTAGATAAGTGATGTAAATTTTGCACACCTTTTTAAGCCAAATTGTACCATTTCTCTTCATAAACAGTGTCTATGCAAGCCTCACCTCTTTTTATTTATTGAGACTATTATTAATAGACTAAGGATGCCATGAGGAATGAAGACAAAAAAACAAAACAGGGTAAGTTTTGTTGTTGTTGTTGTTGTTATTATTATATCCAGGCAAACGAAGAGGGAGGAGGTAGGACTAAGCAGAATTCATGACACGTCTCATGCAAATGAAATGAACGTTTTGATTCCGCTCCAGGAGGCTCCACTGGGAGGCCTCGTCTGAGAGTGTGCAGAGTGTGGTGGGACTGGGGGGCCACGCTAGCTAGGGTACAGTCATGTCATGGCGACGGCTTCCGGACAGGCATAATTGTTCTTTAGTTGGGACATCGCTTCCAGGTGACAGGTGAACCTTGCTAAAAAGCATGACTGACATCTATGCTTGTTGTTTGAAGGTGACTTGTTCTTGCTGAGGGACAACTATACTTTTTAGAACTGACAAGGCCAAGATGGATTCATTTCCATATAAATGAATAATTGTGCTTATCCCTTAATTAAGAGGGAGCACCATTACTGATACTGAAACATGAGAGTCTTATCCTTCACGCCCTTCACCACATGTTTGAAGAAAATAGTCTTACTTCTCAAAAAAAAAGAAGTAAAAACAAGGACAAATCTCTTGTCCTTCACAGTTGAGGTTTAATTTCATGGTGTTGGAATCCACATGGCTTTAGGTGGAGAAGTTTATGGATCTTATAAAGGGAGTGATATAAAACAGGCACTAGAGGGTTCCCCTCACTCGCTCTCACTCCAGTAGTACCCACAATGGGGCTTCTGGATCAAGGTCGCTGAAGCGGCCGGCAGACTGTTTGACCCTGAGGTTCACTTCCTGCAGTGTGTGTGTGTGATTGATAGGTCTCGGCAACTGGTAAGACTGCAGGAGGTCGACGGGGTATGGCCTGACACCTGGAGGATGGCAGAGACAGATGGGCCAGGGGATAAATGTGTGTTAAACAATGCAAGGAGGCTGTCCATTGCAACATCACCCGAGAAGATATAAGGACGCCGTTACAGATGCTCTTGGGTACATATTGTTGGTGGTTATTGGTTATGGTTATGGGATTTGGCAGACACTTTTGTCCAAAGCGAGGTAGTGAGGTTCTCGTTCACTGTGAGTGCTCTTTGGGAGCCTTGAAAAGCGCTATATAAATGCAGTGTGTTGTTGTTGTTGTTGGTTTTAAAAAGCGGCCATGATTTTCATTGAACAAAAACACCAAAATCTCTCCTGGTCATGTTATGTAATCTGGTGTGTAAAATGTTTTTTTAAATGAAAATTAATACCTTGAAAAGACAGCAAACACAGCAAGGGATTTTCATCACCGACGGAGATGTGGACCACTGTGTGCACATCAAAGAGAACACATGAGTATACTATAAAAGAATTCAGTGTCAACTACCTCATTACAGCGTAGACTATAACAGGCCATATTTTGTCTATTAAAACCAATTTGCCTTTTCAAGGCTTCATTAAGAAGCAAGCAAAATAATTGTCAGTCAATAATGTTTTCCAAATTCCAAACCAAAAAAAGCACTTTTTTTCAAAATTGGAAATGTTTCCAAATGCTCAGTGGCATACAGCCCGAGTTTAAGAACGGAATTTCACATTGAAAACTGAAATGCATATACAGTGTTACGCGTGTGGTAAAGCGAGCAGTGAGGTGTGATCAAAAGCACTAAGTAGACAGAGTCAGGCTGAAGTCAATTAGTGAAAGGTTTGGTTTAACCAATAGCATTGTCTAGTAATACCTTTAAAGTGAATGTGTCAAATGAGATGCCAATATCACTGTGGGTCTGGATAGTTTTACAAGGAATGGATTTCTGCTGTTCCAAGCAATTTAAGTCATTAAAACATGATCTTAGCTTGTCAGACCTGTTTTAAACGCCATATCACATTACCTGACTGTTTTTTTTTTCATTCACATAGCCTGTACAAGTTTGAGCCAATCATCTTTGGAGAGAGCTTGTTGATGCTGACACATCAGATTTCTATGTCATCTAAAAGTTAGGCCTTACAGGGATTTAGTAACCTAACTAGTAAACAAACTAGGGGCCATAGTGTTTGTTTTGACAGCCATGAAACATGCTACAATCTTTCCTCCATACTGACCACACTAGAAGATAAAATACTGAAAATCTGAATCTGAAAATCATAAATTCCATGCAGAAAAAACCTCCCAACCCAGCCCAGACCACATCAGAGAGAGTAGACTGTTATTCCCTGATCCCTCGCACTGACAATCAGCTGCACAGACAAATACAGACTGACATCCGCCTCAACACACACACAAAAAATAGCTAACCCTTGTCTACCTCCAACAGACGCACTACTCCCGGGGAGCAGGGGAACATGACAGCTACTTGGCCCCTCTCATCACCGTTTAACACACCTGAACCTGACAGACATGACGACAGGGGATGACACGAGATGTGAAATGATGGCTATGCTTCTCACTTCTGTGTCAGCGTGCTGCAGTCTGTCCCTGTGGGACTACAGCCGAGAGGAGCTAGAGTCGAGATCTAAGGGCCACCCTGCTTTTCTTTCTGACAGCTGGTCCACCTCGGCCGTTGGCAGGAGAGAAACGGGCTGAATTACACACTAACGCCAGTGAATAATGGGCCAGTTAGCTAGAGTTGGACCTTGCAATGTAACCACTTCTTACAATCAAGCGACTCCCTTCATCACTACGCCAACTGGCTCTCCGTAGGGGGGAACCTGATTTTCTATCACACACTCTTTAGCTCTCTGTTTCACTAGCACTCACTCACTTACACATTCACACACACACACACACACACACACACACACACACACAACACACAACACCCACATGACATAATCTATCTGATTGTTTGCTTTCATTTACGTTGGTCTAAATGACAGTAAATAGCATCATATGCCTGACTGTACCAATTAATATGAGGAGGGTGAGCTCTGCCACCTGGGCAATTTGTTCAATCTAATTAAAACTGTGACAGATCTTTTAAAAAAGGTTTTGGAATAAGAACAATCTGTCTAGGGCAGGCTATTGTTGTACAGGGTGTGAGAAAGCATCAAGAACTGTGTGAGGAATACAGTCTGCCCTATGACTAAAATGATTACCAACACCACACACACACACAAATTACATAGCTACAAGGGAAGAAGGTGTGACATAGTTGTTAAAGTCAAAAAATGCGAACAGACATATGCAAAGGGAACAGAGGAAGACGGTGAAGGATGAAGACATTTGCATGAGAGCATCTCAGCTGCACTGAGCCCCCAGCTCCTCTAGGGTCCCTGTGGTAGGGGAACCCACCTAACGTGTCTCTCTCCTCTGATTGGTTCCTCCAGGGCGCGGGAGTTTCCCAGAGGTAAGCTGGGGCGCCTGGAGGAGAATTTCCTCCCTCATTTTCTCTCTTCCCATCTGTCTTATAAACACACACACACACACACACACACACACACACACACACACAAATACAAGTCATTAGAGGCACACACACATTGTCTGTGTCCCTCTGTCCCTCCCTTTAGAGCACGTATCTCCCGGAGAGAACGTGGAAGGACAGCACAAACAGATGTGCCATTTACTCATTCACAAGGCTGTGTGTGCGCTGCTGTGTGTGTGTAGAAGCTCACTTCAGAAATAAAGAATACGAAATCACATGCAGACCAAGTAGCAGGCCCTTGGTTAATACCTTTACTTTTGGATCCCCATGTGCAAATCTACGGGTGTGTGTGTGTGTGTGTGTGTGTGTGTGGGGGGGGGGGGGGGGGGGGGGTGTGGGTGTGTGTATAGTGGGTGACACACCGTGTTGATTCTCCGCGAGCATCTCATCTCACTGCGTAGTCTGACAGGCCTCACTGGAGAAGGTGTTTCATTTGCAAGTGTGTGACCTTGCTACTGGTTTTGAAGCTGAGCGCTGTTGGGCCATAATAACCTGTGTGTGTGTGTGTGTGTGTGTGTGTGTGTGTGTGTGTGTGTGTGTGTGTGTGTGTGTGTGTGTGTGTGTGTGTGTGTGTGTGTGTGTGTGTGTGTGTGTGCGTGTGCGTGTGTGTGTGTGTGTGTGTGTGTTAGGGGGTGGTTGGGCTCAGTTTCTTTGCAAAGCTCTCTACACGCTTCTATATGTGTGTGTGGTTTTGGTCTTAACCTCTCCAAAACTGTGTGTTCTTGAGATCGCATCTGATGTTGTTCAGCATTAAGCCGGATTTAGGATCAGGTCAAAATGTGTGTGTGTGTGTGTGTGTGTGTGTGTGTGTGTGTGTGTGTTTGTTTGTTTATCCTGTATGTGAGTGTGGCACTGGTGTCCAGGTGAGCAGAATGTGCTGACCTCCACTAGACCAGTAATCTCCCCTCTTGAAAGCCCTCCAGTCCCATAAGGATCTGTGCTAATCCGCCTGGCCATCACCCGCAGTAATGAGGAGCCAGGCCCTCAACCTCAGAGGCACCGCGTCAGACCCGCCTGCAGCCTCCCGTCCTGTCAAAAGCCTGCAGTGCTGAAATCCATTTCTGCTCCATACAGTTTCCCCCGTCTACTTCTCCCTCCTGCCCTCCTCTGTCTCTCTCTGTCTCTCTCTGTCTCTCTCTCTCTCTCTCTCTCTCTCTCTCTCTCTCTCTTTCTTTCTTTCTCTCCCTGCATCCTTCGCTTCATCATAAGTAATGGAGGCTCCGCAGCTCCAGTCTCAAAGGCGATAGATTTTGTCCTTTAAGTGGCTCAGAGAGAAAGCAGTATCGCTTGTTTATGTGTGAACATGGCTGAAATACTACCCAGGCATCAGTCCTGCCTTTTCTCTCATCCCTCTTGTTGTGGAGAATCATGGACCACACACACACACACACACACACACACACACACACACACACACACACACACACACACACACACACAGGCACTCACTCGCCTCTTTAGATGAGCCCACGGGCCATAAATGTGCAGTTTATTGCATTTCCACACCAGACAGGGAATCTGTGGCGGGTGATGTAATGTTTCATTTCTTTTGTGCTTTGCTTAGCAGACGGTTCTCGAGGAGGAGCACAAACGCACAGCGGCACACTCGGGCGCTGGGAATGGAGCTCGTTAAAAGCCTCCGACACCAAGAACAACGGCAGGACAACAAGAGGAGTGCACAAATTGACAAATGGCTTGGGTGACAGTCACACTCAAACACATGCACACATACAGACACACACACACAAGCGCGCACACACACACACACACGTCACACACACACGCACACACACACACACACACACACACAAGATGTATTCAAAGAAGAAAAGAATGAGGTAAACAGACTAAACAGACTACAGAACACAATAAACCTTCTATCAAGGGCTTTCATTGGTATTCATCGGTGGCGAATGAGCATGTAAAAAATATCAGTGACAAATTTGTCTAGACAACGTTATCTTCACTCATTTCCTCACTCAGCTGTGGGTTCGGAGAGTCGCTTACACAGAGAGAACGGAGCGAGATCGCGGGAGGCAAAACGCTGATACGGCCCCCACAGGGAATGCCATCAACTCCCCCAGCCACAGTTCCTTTCAGCAAACACATTCCCATAAGCACAGTGTGTGTGCTGGAGAATATATGAAAGCGCGGAGCATAAGGTCCCTGTTAGCTCTGGGGACGGAATGCATGGGTGAAGCATTTTCACAGGCGTTTGGATGTTAAACAGCCCTGCAAATGTACTGTTCAGAGAGTGAATATGGATACATAAGGCACAAGGCCAAAAGTTTGTTCCATTTGACTGTGTGCTGATGGATTGTTTTCTCTTTTTTTCTCTTGGTGGGCATAGCTGTGGTAAAGCTAGAGATTGATCAGAGAGTTGTGCTTTTCTGCCATTAACCCAGGTCTCCTTCTCTTTCAAAATTGTGATTACTTGACATTGATGGGGAGATGTAGAATACAAACGGCAATCTATTTAGTGCTTTTACGAGCACTTTTAAACCCAGCTCTTCCATCATCAAAGTGCCATCATCGTTATGCAGTCTTTGGGCTGGATTAAATAGGCCTTTGGAGAAGCCAATGTATACTGGCAAACTAAATATAATGTATCTGGCAAACTAAAAGCAGAATAATGAGCATTGTGCCTAGGTGTCCTGCATCAGAGTGAGTATGAATCAGTAGTGAGTGTGTTCCAAGGCCAAAGAGATGGAATCTGAGCATAAAGCAAGCAATCTAACAATCACAAAAGACAGCTACCTCGCCATCCCCAGACAGGGGTCTGAAGGACGCATTACTCGCGGTGGGTTTTCTTCTCAGAGAGAACTTTTTAATGAAAGATTTGTGAGAGATTCTAAAGATTGCAAGCATTTAAAAACACTACTTTGGTTTCATTAGGTTGAAATATTTAAAAGTCAGGATATCAAGCTCTCAAATTTGTGTGAGTGTCTAACTGGTCCTTCCATTTGACTTCATGTGGTCTTTCTCTAAATTTACCATCACATCTGCAGTCATTTTTAAATCTTGTCTTTTTTATTTCCCTAAAATGTCATCAACCCAGTTTGTCCGTTGTCCTCCTGGTCAGTCTCAGGGTCCGCGGGTCTACACCATCTGCGTCCCTCAGCAGTGCCAGTGCCAGTCTGAGTGGTTGCCCCTGCACTACGGGCAGATATATGGGGTAATAAGGAGAGCAGAGGGGAGTGTGGAGGGGGGTGGGGTGGCTAGGAGGGAGCGGCTGACTTTTATTTCCTGTGCTGGCTTGCATCCAGGCAAAATGATGGGGCCACTGCCTTTGCCACTGAATTGAAAGGAGAGTAGCCTCCCGTAAAATGCACGACTTATACAGTCCTACCGTGTCGCACCTATGATTAAACAGGTCCTCTGACACTGGCTGTGTTTGTGTGTGTACGTGTCAGGGTGTGTGTGTGTGTGTGTGTGTGTGTGTGTGTGTGTGTGTTTGTGTACACACATCATTTAAAAATGCTACTAAGCGTCTTGACTTGAATAATCATTATTAGCTTCAGCATGGCTCCTAGATGTGAGATCAAAGAGTGCTTTACAAACACAGGAGAGCTGGAAGGCATATCTGCATGTGGAATAACTATGAGGGTGCAGTGATATTTGGTAGCCTTTCACAGAGTCCAAATCTTCAAAAATGTCTAGGACTACCATCATAAAATGTAGAAATCTTATTCACCTTCAACTTCAACCTTTAAATCCCAACCAATCTGACCACTCTCGCTGAGTATAAAATATGTGGTGAAGCATTATGAATGAACGGTTCAACAAAAGAAAATGGCCCCACTTGGTCAGGATCCATCTAGGGAATGGTTCCATTCCGATCCAGGGGAGCAGCCCTGACCACCACATTAGCTCTGCATTAGAAGTAGCCATTAGGGGACGGCTCGTCCTCACAAGTAATTTGCCATCGAAAAAATAGTGCCACGATACGCAATAGCCTGAGAAAGTCCAATGAGCCGCATCAGACTCTATTATCCTCTAATAGCAGCCGCATCACCTCCTGTCGGGCCTAATACAAGACGGGCCCTTCCTTCTCTTCTGCACTGATCACAATCTCCATTTGTTTTTCCTGTTAATAAATAAAAAAAGAAAACATCTTTGTGTAGCTAAGAGCTAGTACTGTCTTTAGCGTGACCCTATGAGGAAGGCAGGGGAGACTGAGTGACACATGCCTTCACTGCAAATGTCAGTGCAGCAGTGTGTAGGGGAGGAGGGTGACACTTAACGGTATATGAGCGAACAAAAGGTGACAACTGACACCAATTTGGACGGCGGTGGGGTGGAGCGGAGGAACTTCTAACAGCTCGGCTTTGGCCTTTCTAAGCGAACGCAGCCACTCGCGCAGTTGCGGATGTCTGGCGGCTGATTAACACTCATGGACCTTTGCACTCTGCAGACACTCGCCGGCACTAAAAACACGTCTCTGACCTCCGGGAGACAGCTCCTGGTCACCTCTGTTTTAGCTGGCGACTCCATCCATCAAAGCTTTCCCTATGCGCATGTGTCTGACATACAAATAACTATCACGATCAAATGTAACCCCAGCAAATGGCATCTATGTGGCAGTTTTGCTGAGGTTAGTTGCTATTAAATATAGATGGCATACAGGGGATGATAGAATTCAGGTTGCCGTGGCAGCCGCGCACAGAGCTTGCCTGGGCCACGCAAGGCTGCAGATGCATGACTATTATTCACTAGCAGAGAAGCTGTTAGCATGACAACCAAAGGCCCCTTAAAATGATGGGTGAGCTCTGCGGAGCACAGATGCCCGCAGTTCAATTCTGTTCCAGTGCAGTTTTGCTGGGGTTCGCTGTCACGGAAATATATCTACAGCTAATTTAGGGAAACAATGCACGTGCTGCACCCACAGCAAGTTTCAGCAGTGTTGCTAACGCACATGTGCTCAAAAAGTACCTTAAAAAGTAACTAAAAAGTAACTGCTGAGAACTAAAAGTAAATCCATTTTTTAACTCACTTCGCATTCAAAGAATTTTGCCTGCTCCATGACGGCTCAAAGCCCTTGCTGCAGATGGTGAAATAAATCAGGCAATCAATAGGAGAGGTGATTTCTCGGATACCACTGCGACAACTGTCCCAAAGCTCATCAGTCAATTGACCCCCCGCCCCCCTCTCCACACAGTGCTGCAGATCCATTAAACAAAATGTTCTTGTCAATCTCCACGCGTGACTCTTGACATAGCCACGACAGTGGTCCAGTCTATGCTGACAGACTGGACAGGCGGGGGTTGGAAGGCTAATAAATGATGGTCAGGCTTCATCAGAAACAAGTCGATAAACCTAAGGGTTTCCGTCAGTGTTGTGATAAATGAAATGAGCTGAACTGAATCGAAGAGTCATTCTTTTTACCCACAAGTAAAACTAAAGCCCACAGAGCACAAGTTGCTGTGACAGTGAGAAACGACCGTCACCAGACAAGGGATTCTCAACGGAAGCTCATGAGAACGCCCATTTGTTTTTAAACATTTATTGAGAAGGTCTACTGAAACAGTGATACAGTGCCCAGCAACAAAAAGAACAAGCGGTTCAACTTAGTTCTGAAAAGTCAAATGTACTGAGCCAGAGAAAATGTGGGAAAAATCTAATTTTCTCATGTATTTTCAGCCATTTTAAAATAAGAGATGATAAATGTGTTTGTTTCTGTGAGTGTACAGTATAATTGGGTTAATATGGGTACACTGCAACTATCAAGATCTGCATTCACAATATATTAAATGACGTTTGCAGGTACAGGCTGCAATTCTAATCTTCTATATGTTCGTTTTTAAAGTCGGCATCGTCCTGTAGTTGTAGTTATAAACATTTCAAGATGGAGCTTTAGGAGGGGTGTAATATTAATGAGTGTTCAGCTAAAATATCAACAACCTTTGGCGAATTAAAAGCATATTCTATCCATGTTAGGCTACAGCTCTACCTAAGGACACTTGTAGATTGGCCTCATATGCTGGAAGAGTACATCTGCGCAGTCTCAAAGACCTTCAGACCACATTGTCAGTCACCACCTCCACTTATGGGGCACTTCTGTGTGATTCACATGTAAAGTCACGCACAAACGCACCACTCAAACTCCAATCCCCAGCTTGGAGGCCACTAAGGCACAACCATGTAATACAACTTCTATTACATACAACCTCCTTCCCATCTCACCTCGGTAATCTCACCACAGCTGAATGGGGGTGGGGTGGGGGTGGTGAGGGGGAAGTCATTGCCAAGGCACGACGGCCCCGCAATTTCCCACGCTGATGACACATCTCCTTTTAAAGGCAGTGCGGGTGAGAGAGGAGAACGGGGGGTGGGGGGTGGATGTTCCGAGTGTGGGGTGTCTAGGGCCTATGCGAACGGGCAAGTGGAAGGCAGTCTGGCCGGCCGTGTAGCTGGATTAAACGGCAGGCACGGTCGAGTGAAAGACAAATGAGGCATGGTTTCCATTTAGTGACGGGCAATTACCCCGTGGGAGATAATGCAGCAGCACACAGGGGTCAGCCAGGGTCCAGCTTTTTCGGCGGGCGGCCGCTGCTATTACTACAGAAGGAGAGCTGAAGAGAGAGGGAGAGAGAGAGAGCGAGACTGCATGGTGCTGCGAGAGAGCGAAAGGGAAATGACGATGGACTCGCCAGGGGTCATCTGTCAGCCAGGAGAAGGCACCAATTAACGAGGCGGGACAGCTTTGCTCCAGCAGAGCCATTGTTTCCATTATGTAACAGTTCTTTTGAGCAGATTGAGTAAAATCAGGCTGGGACAAAGGGATGGATGGAGAGAAGAGGAAGAAAAAAATAATAAGTTCTGCAAATGGCTATAAACGCAAAATGAAGACTTGCCATTAAAAGTTAATTTAGACATACAGTGCAGCCCCCTGGCTTAGCAGGAACTGACATTCCAGCTAATGTTTCCAGGGGGTATGTTGTCTCCCTGTCTAACAGGTGTTATTGCATTTCCCTGTCTGGCTACCTTCAATGATCTAATTAAAATAATATTATGCTAGAAGACAAAAGCTGATTACCATCAGCACTAAGAGATATAAAAGAGGAAGCAAAAGTATTCTTATGCCATGTCCGCCTTCTGGAACAATTTTTACTAGTCTTTTGGTGTGTGTGTGTGTGTGTGTGTGTGTGTGTGTGTGTGTGTGTGTTTGTGTGTCTGTGTCTGTGTGTCTGTGTGTGTGTCTGTCCAAGCTCCGCCATGCCGTTTTATATCAAACCAAACTCTGCCTTGCCGTTCAATGGATTCCTCTGCCAGAGACAGAATTGATGCAGATGAATGCTGGGTCATCTGTTGTCTAGAGGAGGAGAAAGGTATTTTGTGCATATTCCACCAGTAGGCATCAGCTATGCCCAGCAGATGACACATGTACTGTTCTACTGAGACCTTTTTTGACCTTAGCATTTTTAAAGCAAAAAAACTTCATTCAATTATATGGCTGAGACCATAGTCTCTTTCGCAATGCACATTAAACTGAGATTGAGGTTAGCCAAGGAAGTTATATTTACCAGAGAGGAAAGGAAAACTTTGATGGTTTTCTTTACTGTATCTTTCAAAGCCAAACACTGCTCTCGCTTAGAAAGAAAGAGCATGACACTTACTGAAATAAAAAAATAAAAAATTCTAATAAAAAAATAGACTTCATTGAAACATTCAAAACAAACAGAGGGTGGGAAAATGAACAGAATGAAACGGGGGCTCTCATCAAAACCAGATGAAAATAAGAAGGCAAGGTCTTTCACCAAGGTCAGCCCGCTGAAATGGCATTAGATGAATGCCAGCAGAAGGTTAACGAGAGATTTGAAAATGCCAATGAAAACCCACAGATGAATGTCACACATTCTGACCACATTCTGTTGACGAAGGCTATGCTCACAGCCGCTAGAGCCTGCAGTAATGGAATTTTTTTAAATGTTTGTTTATGGATTGACAAAACTAGGCATGTGATATGTGGCTATAAGGCTTGCTATATTTTTTTGTTTGCTTTTTCAAAAATGCTTATGGAGTTGGCATGGCTGACGCTCAGATATTTAAATGTGCAAATGCAAGGAGTATTCTAAGGAGATTGTAAGGAGATTCTACTCTGGTCCATGAGTAGAGGAAAGCTTTCTCAGAAGACATCTGTCCTTTCTATTCTGAAGCCTCTTTGAAAATGTGTAAATATGAGAATGATAGAGCGATGATATCCACAGAGCCACACATACCTTTGAATGCTATGCTATGAAGACAATTCATAAAACTCACAACCAACACAGGCTAGTGTTTTAATGAATACTTAATACAATACAGCATTTTTGTACATTTTCACCTATTTTGATCTTAATATTTATGTAGCGCTACCATTTGCATGTGCCAGAATATAAATTTATAAAAGCACACCGACAAACATCTGTGCAGGTCTGACTGAAAATCCCCCTTGTGGCCTGGCTTGAATGGATTTTCAATCTACCTTGTTTTCAAACCTACATGTGCGTTTTATTGATACATTATCAAAAAACCAGTACACACTCAATTAATCTATTATTTGATTTAAAAGTTGACAGTTGTAAGCCAAAGGTCCTTAAATGGTGAAATGTCCATTTTCCTTTGTAAGCCCCAAGTGGGGCTTCAGTTAGGAGAGAACTGGAGTATGGATCTTTTTTTGGCTTTAACCTAGATGGTTACTGAATATATCTCATAACCCAACACAGACAAAGACATATCTGCACGCACGCATGCACACACACACACACACACACACACACACACACACACTGCACAGCTACACAGCACATTACAACTCAACACAGTGCATAGTGGGGGCCTGCGTGTGACAGTAGAGGCCTAATGAGCACAGCAGTAGGAAATGATCATTAATGCACAGCACTGCTGCAATTTTCCACACCACAGCACAGGCCTCCTGCAGAACAACTCTTCTGTTGTCAGTGATACTCCTTCATTTCTTATTTGATCTATCTCACCCAATTCAGATGAGTCTACTAATTGGGTAGGGGTGGACTTCTGGTAATCATATTCTGTTGAGCTTTAATACTAATATCAAACTAATATCATACAGTAAGCACTGTTAGTATCTCTTGATAGTGCTGACACAAGCTATCAGGAACATGGCTTCCTCCAGTGGTAGCAGAATTAAATAACAGCCAGGCAAGATTGGTTATTGGTTGGGGGGATTGTTCATGTGTTATTACAGCTGGACTTGTAGCTTAAAAGCACTTTATGTACAGGGAGTTACGCTTACTCCAATTTGAGGGCCTACTCTAAAAGTGGAAGTGTATAGTCTCTATTTTGTTTCTCTCCATCACACACACACACACACACACACACACAGACACACGTGTTCTCTCTATCTCTCTCACACACACACACCACACACACACACACACACACACACACACACACCACACACACACACACACACACACACACACAGACACACGTGTTCTCTCTATCTCTCTCACACACACACACACACACACACAGGTGCTGATTTGTAAATGAGAGCCTCGGAGGCAAACCCCCCCCCCCCCCCCCCCCCTCCTCTCATCTCTGAAGCATGCTGCCAAATTAGCATCTAATTACAGTACATGTGGCAATATTTGTTACGTGAACTCTGGTCCTCTCTAGACTCTCAACATGGCATCTGTGAACCTCAGCCAGAGATATAAATTAGCTTCCAAAACAAATGTATCCGCGGCGCACAGATACACACACACACATACACACACACACACACACACAAACACACACACACACACACACACACAAACACACAGTGATGAAGGCAGAGAACACTGGGAAGAACTATCTCCATTAAGTGTCTTAATTTTCATAATCTAACCTCCAAACAAACCAGTGTTGTGGGAAGAAGTTATGAGTTATGAGCCAAAAGAGCATGCAACCCAACCAATCCCACCCAACCCATGACTAACAGCTTAACAGCAGCCACTAAGTGCTTGATATTTATAGCACTTCAGATAAATCAGTGGCATCCCCGTCTCTAGCCCAATGAAACACAGTTACAGACAATCCTGAGGTTAAGGGTTGGGATCCTCAAAGTGCAGAAGTATTGCAGGAAATATCCTCCCTTCTCTGCACTAAGCTGCCCTGCATAAAAGCCTCTGCTAGATGACAAAAAAATGTAAATGTGAAATAAATTAATGAACACACACTCCTCCAGGTCCCTCCAAGCCCACCGGTCTAATCAATCCTGGCCAAAGTTAACTGGCCACGCGCGGCTTGCTGCACTGTAATCGAATCTAATAACTTAGCATGAAACGGGGCATATTTCTCAACAGTAATCACAATGATAGCAAATGGAACAATACATGCTTAATTTATAGCAACACACAGGCTGCCACATTATGTTAGTAAGGGCTTGCTGCAGCCATTACATTCATTCATAATAAATACATGCTTAATATGTGCCTCTATGGACCGCTGGGAGCAGGAAACCACAGGAGGAGGCAAAAAGCTGCAATGAAATATTCATCCATTGTAAACTCATTATATTTTTTTTTTGCTCTGCTTTCCTTTGCTCCAGTCCAGAACGGTAGCGCCTGGCTAAGCGGTGATTGATTGCTCTGGACTGGGGAGAATGTGCAACAGACAGGAACAGGGGAAGGAAGGAGCAGGGGGAGCAGGCCGCTGAATGTGTCGGGTCCTTTTTAGCCGGGGACAATATTCTACTATCACAGAAAAAGAACACACACACAAAGAAAAAGAGAGAGAGAGAGGGAGAGAGAGAGAAATAAATGCAGATTTCCAATTTCAATACTGCACTTTCAATAGGGATATATCGCAATAAATACAGATTTAATGTATTATTTTATATCCTGATATAAAAAAGATTTTACTGAATGTCTGATAGTTAGCCTGTGACAGCACACTGTATGCAGATTAACCTATAGCCTAGGCCTACTATATATAATTACAACTCTACCTCTTTAATTCAGCTGACTGGTTGAAGCCTGAAAATCATCTTATCATAGTCTACTGATTGGACTGTTCAGTTTCCCCGTGTGTGTTTAAGTTTCAAGGTAATACTTGTTCTCCTTGGGACAGGCCCTTTTGGGAAACGTTTTGGTATTGAGATGATCAGACAACTTGAATGCAAGAGTTTTACAAATATGTGCAGCATGCTAATGATGCTGAGCGGATTTAATAGTAATTTAGCTAGTCTCTTCTATGCGTCCTTGCTTTCACTAATGTGAATGTTTTATTTGGATTGTGTTGGCGGAGCCGCGCGTGTTCACTGAGCAGGAGAGGGAGGGAGAGCGAGAGAGCGGGGCAAGGAGAGGGGGTTTACTCCTATACTGATTGGTAAAGCTGAACACATAGTCTACAATGAAAGCAACAAGAGGTATGGAATTATTATGTATTTATTTATTTTTGGACAACGAAGGCTACCGGTAAGTAAAGCGGGAGTGTGTTGCTTATACAGCCGCGTAAGCTGCAAAGCACTTGAAACACTAGAAAGAGTGTGTCGCGGTTCTGCCTTTTCATACCGCGACACAGTATCGTGGATATGAGTGTCGCGATTTCGGTTTCGAATCGCATATCGTTACAGCCCTACCATCTACTGTATGTGTGCAAGTCATGATAACCCATTCTCCATATCTGCTCCTTCTTCGTTAACACATGTGCAAATATGCCCCATCAAATGTAACATCCATGCACCTCACATGCCTGGAAACAAAAAAGAGAGAGAAAGAAAGAAATCCCTGGGGGAGTATCATATTGATTGGTCTAATAGCAGTTCAAGAAGATGGCTTGAATTATCCAAGTAGATAAAGACCAGATTTAATTAGCCAACAGAATGCTGCACAAATGGATGAGCAGTTCCCATTCACATGTTCTTGTGTGTGTGTGTGTGCGTGTGTGTATGTGTATGTGTGCGTGCGTCTTATCTGTGCAGTGTTTGCTTCTGAGATAATACCTTGGTAAACACACCATTCATGCACACAATACTTGCAGGTAAATAAGGATTTAGTAATCAATGGAACTTTCCAGGACTAGATGTTTATCAGAACTCTTCTAATGTTGGTAGGTATATGGGTGAAAGACAATGGATCTTAAGAATGTGTGTGTGGCTTATGTGTGATTATGCAAGAAGCCTAGTATGATTATGTTTGAGAGAAGGTCTGTGGTGTGTATGAGTACAATGCATTTTTGTTCTCGTTCTTGTGTTTGTGTGTGTGTGTGTCTGTCTGTGTGTGTGTGTGTGTGTGTGTGTGTGTGTGTGTGTAAACGGTACATGGCCATTGAGAGAAACGTAAAAGGTGATGGATTCGGCAGAAGCCTAATGAAACCCCACCAATGCGGGGATCAGGCTTTGAGAAAAGGTGTCCCCCATAAAGGTCGCTATAAATCACATATCCGCCTGCCTAACTCTAAACCACACACTCACACACTCAAACACACACCTTTTTAGACCCATCTACCTCTCACAGTCCAACTTCAATCAAATAAAACTCAGACATGGATCTGGAAGTAAACTCAGATGGACATTTTGCTTTAGAAGATAAGATCTAAGATGACATTCTAATAATGTGTACTGAAACCATAAGAGAGAGTGGAAGGTTTGTTGACAACTAAAGCCATTTCTGTTAGGTTTATTATAGATTTTGTTGGGTTTTTAATACTATTTAGCTTTTCTCCTCTCTTTTGTCTGTCTTTTTCCTTTACTTTCTGACTCCCTCCTCTCATCGGTGGTACAGTACAAGGACCAGTTAACCTAGATCTGGCCCTTCAACAGCATTCACACTCCTAGGGAGGCAAGCAGCCTTCAACTGTCAGGGAGAGTGTGTGTGTGTGTGTGTGGTGTGGAGAGCGGAGAGAGTAGAGGCGCGTGCAGCGTGACAACTCAGATGAGTCACGTCTCCTGAGGACAGAAATCTCAGCTTCTGCTTCCTGAAAGCTTCAGCCTCCTTCGAGCCCTCCAACACCCCCCCCCCCCCCCCCCCTCCACCCCCCCAGGGGCAATAGAGGTGACATAACATGTCCTGTCACCGTTTACCACGCTCAAAACAGGCTTGTCATGAGAACTAAGCTACTTGTCCCTGTACTGGGAGAGATGCCCACTCCACATTCAGTCTAGACATTTCCTTATTTACATGTATGTATTATTGCAAAATGAGTCATTTGTGGTCAAAGCCCATAGAAAATATTGTCTGTAGAGCACTAGAATGTGAATCAAGCCCAGCCTTGAAAACATGTCTCCATGAAAGCACTGCAGTATTGTAACTGACAAGAGAATATTCTGCATGATGACCACCCTCACTCTCTGCTAAAAAGAAGGAATCTTTGGTGAATCGATATCAACAGACAAAGCCAACGTGTAGCCAAAGTAATCCCTTCAACACACACACACACACACACACACACACACACACACACACACATCACCACTCCAGCCACTTCACATTTCCTGTAAAAGCCATGGATAAAATTTAAGAAATCATTTTTCATTTATTTGGAAATGTGAAAATATCTTTTAATTGCGTATGTGGCAAATTAGCCAAGGCGTTAATTGAAACAGAATATATTGGCATACATTTGTACCATCTGGTTATGCTGTCATTAAATTCAAAACAAATAAACAATAATGTAATATAACTAAAAGTGTATATATTCCTACTTAACTTTGTTTAACACATCTGCCAGTAACACTAAGAAGCACAGATGCATATTCATCCACATAAACATTCATGCATCATTAACCAAGTGCAGCAAACACAACAACATCAAACTGAGTGTAAGCTGCTGACCCAATTACAAAAGTTTTCTGGGCCTTGTTAACTTGATATTTAAAAAAAAGCAGCTCTACGCAAACTTCATGCAGGAAGCCTTTATCTTTCATCTCTCCTTTTTCTCTATTTTCAAAAGCCACACTCTTCAGTAAGGACCCAGAAGCCCCTGTGGAGAGTTGAAGCTGGCTGACTGGCTGGCTGGTTGGTTGTCCAGCACGCGTGAGCGCTAAGTGCTCGTGCGGATCCCCACTGTGCAGGGCTTTCCCTGTTATTACAATTAGGGGTGCCCAGCGTGAGGTCCTGGACTGCGCTAAGTTTAGCCTGGGCCCCCGGTGGAGCAGAACAACCTTCAGCAGGGAACAACATCCCCTACCAGTGCTGCTCCTCCATCGCTGTCCAGATGCAGGATGTCAATACGGGGAAGGAGGGGAGTGGAGGTTCACAAAGAGGATGATGGGGAGGTGTCAAAATGGAGAACTCCATATTTATTCCTCACGTCTTTACTACAATCTTCCCTACAGTCGCTGTTGTTGTTATTGCTGTTGTATTATCGAATAACAACTGTTGTTGTTGTTTGTTGTTGTTGGCAATGTCGTTCTCTGTGTTATTCATGACCAGATGTGGAAAGTTATTCCCTCTGGATGTTTACCTTATCTGTAAATAAAAACATCTGCTCCATGAGTAAATGCAAGTTTAAAGGTAAGGCAAAAATCCTTGGGCACACACACAGCATGTGCTCCTGTGTAGTCTGGTACCTGACCTTGGTGGTGGGGGAAGGGTTGTGCAAACTGCCCTTATTTTCACTTCCTCGTGACACCCATCTGCGTCACCTTCCAAAGTGACTCTGGTTTGTCCACATATCAGCTAGCAACTAATCTTAGCAATCGATATCGCGCTCAACTAAACGCCCGGTGATTAAGAACAATCAATAATTCTTCGGAAACTGCATGTGTTTGAGGCAGCCTTCAACCCAGTGAACTGTTGTAAAGGGAAAACATTTCTCAGTAAAAGCAAGAACAGACCGTATGGTTTGTGTGTGTGTGTGTGTGTGTGTCTGTGTGTGTGTGTGTGTGTGTGTGTTTGTGTGTGTTTATGTGTGTCCAATACAGCATGTGTGTCGTTCTTGTGAATGGTACATAATAAGTGCACCTCTGACATTGGCTTCCTCCAAAAGCAATTTTGAGATTAACAAGAGCAGACATGGCTCTCAGCTGGGTGTGGCTGCATTTACACCTGAAAATTGCAGCTCACTCCCGTCTCAGCTGCTGGTGCTGATGCTGCTACAGTGGCCAAGCATCACACAGTGGAGGTTAAAGTGCATCTGGAATCCAGCTGCTTCGGGGGGCCACAGGACACTCCAGCCCTCTTCCATTTACCTCCTCCAGTGCAGAAAGATTGGTCACACCGAGATTAAATGTTCCCCAGGACTAATGGAGTTATACTCTTTTACTGCAGTGGAGTTGCTTGCAAGAGTGAAAGAGCAAATCGAATCGCTCACAAAGGGAGTGATGAGGGGCAGGTAAGTCCCAACGTTAACTCCACACCTCCACACTTTGAACTGTTCACTGGTGCGAGGAGTCTGCTCTTTAACCTGCACAGTGTTTCAAAGTGTGAGGGTTACACCAGAACAACCTCAAAGAAAAGCTAAAAGATCTTCACCAAAATGGCCAAACACACACACACACACACACACACACACACACACACTCCAAGCTCTCATATACGCACTCGTATACACACACACTGTGCACTCACAACCTACTTTCACAGAGACCTGATTCTAGCAGCTGTGCTCCTGATTGCCTGTGTGTTTAAACCACAGCTGTGCATGGAGCTGAGGGGCACATTGAGATGCAGAGAGACAATCAGATGCCTTTGTTACTCACAAGAGCCATTCATGGAAAAGCTGACCGTGCCATGCTACACTTCAGTCTGCTGACAAAGCAATAATGGAATGCATGGCATTTTTGGAAGATTAATTATGTTCACTACATGTCAAATAATTGCTTACAAGAGTGAACTTAACTATATGCCTTTACCTTAGGCTCTCACCCCATGTGTTACTGCCTCTGGTGAATTAGCTCCCATAGTCAGATCAATAGTGGCCTAATCATTCATGATGTTATCTACAACAACAAGATTGGACACAACCCAGTTGATCATATCTTTTAGTTTAGACATACGTTCCAATGGAGAATACATGGTAGACTGTATTACTGTGCACTGGTAGCTTAAGTAAAGTTAAATGTCAATTCTTTAAGTTCAACTCGCTAATGTTAAAAGTCAGTGTAGGCTGATATTTGACCAGCTCACCTAGAGCCCTCTGTGGACACACCAACGGGAGCTGTAATATTCTAAGATTGTCCGCTTTAGGCGTGGTAAATAATTAATGTTCCCTCTCCAAGCACTAACCAGCATGGCACAGAAAAGGTCAGACCTACCCTCAATGCCTAATAGCGAAGCGAAAATGAAACATCCGAGGGTGATATCATTAAATCATTCCAATTGCAATGGGGGAAGTTGCGAAGTTTCGAGTTAAATGGATGGAACAGTTTGCCCATGCTGCGGTTAAAATGTAGCTTTTTGATAAGAGGAGCAAGCGGTGCGTGTTCTTTTTGAGCACATCTGTCGAAAAATATGCAAGAGGATGCAATACATATTCTAGTTAATCTATTTATCTTATCCTTCACATCATTTGCGCTCGTTTCGTGACTAACCGACAAACATGTTTGAGGTGTTGGTAGGCTACAAGAAAATAAACGCAGGTACTAACAAACCCAAATTACAAAGCTATTTGGTCTTAGTTTACTCGTGATCTTAAAGATTTGAGCTGTGTATGAGGTCTGAGTGTTTTGCAACATTGCACAATAGTTCGCTCTTACCATCACGTTGCCCTGCATCTTCGCAGTTTCAATCAAATTCTTCTCTCTCATCTTTGTGTCGTTCCACGGGTAGTGTCTTAGAGTGGATCCGATGTATCACAAGTCTTTGGAATAAATGTCCTGTGTTTCTGTCTCTGCCAGTTCCGCTCGTTCCACTGTCTTCTTCGCTAGTTCGGCTTGTTCAGGTTTTCACTCAGCATTGATCTGACTCCTCCTGTGCGCGGTGTCCTAAGTACATCCTGTTGATTGATAACAGTCGTTGGACGTGCTCTTCGTCCCTATGTGCGCATGTTACCGACCTACTGCGAATGGTAGCAGTTTGTGGTTTGCGAGTTTGTGCGTACGATGTGGCCGTTTTCTGATGCTCGAGGGGGGGCATATGGCTGTATAGTAAATCAAATTAAAGGGGACCAGGGAGCCCACAGAGTCCACAGACTGCTAAGTCCGCCGCGGAGACTTGACAGTCAGAGCGTGTTGTGCGCGCAGTCGGTTGAATGTAGATAATCATTCATTTTGCTGTGGAGTAGCCTACACGTTACTTCGGCCAGAGGAGCCGCAACAGCCTAGCTTTGCTGAATAGCTTTAGAGATATTCACCAAACCAGGGCAGTGACAATGAGGGTATTACTGAGAGAACACTTTCTATATATTTCTAATATATCTCTTCTTATTCTTCAACGAGGAATTCTGTAAAAAAATAATTCATGTACCCTTCGTCTGCCAGGGTGTATGAACGTTTCATTTATCTTTTTTTTTTTGCACAACAGCATAGATGTGCAGTGCGTTTTAGTTCATTCTTGTATTACAAATAATATATGTTTAAATTACAAATAATATATGCTTAGAACCGTTTTATTATGACACATTCTGGAAACAGGTATTAAAGTCAGGCTTTCTGAACACACACAGTTTGTTTCCCTGGCCTGAATCAGAATAAACATCAGCTACAACATGGCTCCACTTTTCCCAGTATATCTCTTGCTCTCTGCATTTCCCCGGCAGTGCCATTCTACCTACACCGCTGCCAAACCACAGAGGGACCCACCCAGTGGGCAGCCTATCAAAGGCTGCAGAGCTGTCAAACAGCCCATGGCTGGGCAACTCATCTCTGCCAATATCCCCCCCTCCCTTTTTTCGGAGGGGGGGGCGATGGGTGGCTGGGTGGTGGGTTGGTGGTGGTTGTTAGAGCTGAGTCCTTTCTGTGTGCCTCTAGACGCCTGGTGAGCCAGCAAGACACTAGCAATATGCCTGGCCTTGTGCCTAAGGCAGAAGCAGCCATTTCTTTTCCTCATCCCTTCTACTGTGTGTGTGTGTGTGTGTGTGTGTGTGTGTGTGTGAGCATAAGCAAGCAATCAACAAAGACACCCCCACACACACATTGAGAGAGCCAAATCATAATTGCTGATGAAGAACCAATTGTCTGTCCCTTGTCCGATTTGGCCCATTGTAAATCAGTGTGCAGGGTTATCTTTGGACAAGTGGCCAAAGAGATGGACAAAGCCATCAAACAAGCTGTGCGGGGGTCCTCTGTGGTTTTAATTGTACTAAAGAAAAGGGGTAACCATGTTGGCCACCTGTTTACAGCAGCCCCAGTCACACAGGGCCCAGCGGCGTCTCCTCGCACCTCTCTCCACTCGCACACCATGTCCTTGTCTACGGAGCGTATGGTTCCTGACCGCCTGCTGTGTGAAGAAAACACTCACTCATCCACCGGAAGAACACACTTAGGCCCCTCACTCTTCCGATCAATTCCCCCCAGAGGACCCAGCCAATGGCAAGCCACCACCAGCCTGAAGGGGACGGACTAAACTCATCCTGCTGTGCAGTGGAAAGCTCGAGAAGCAGTACCACAAAGCGTAGGTACAGCCCACCATATGGAGTCTTAATGTCAATCAAAGCGCAGAAGGACGAGGCCCATCGTACAAATTGAATGTCATGCTCTAAAAATGTGCCGGTGTGCAACTGAAGAACTTTGCTGAAAGTCTAGGGACATGCTGACGGGCCCATGTTGTTGCATCATGTCATAAACCACTAATATGCAACTAATTTGTTGTTAGTGCTGGCAGGTCAGAATTGTCACCATGCCCAAGAGGGACTTTTTCGTTTTTTGACAATAGCAGAAGAATTATACTGCTGGGGTTGTGGGAGGAAGTGTGCTAATTACTTTCTGTTTTTCCTCTCTGAGCACCTACAAACATGTCTAATTACTTTTTAATTACTCGGGCATGAAAAATGTGAGGCACGCAGCCTAACAGCCAGACATATCTCCATTCTTAAACTATTACTACTTTCACTATTACCATTTCTTCCTCCCCAAAAAAATGTCGCCCACAGACTTCAAAACGCTGTAATTCCACCTCATAGGCACGGCCGGCGGGCTGCAAACTTTGTGTGGCGCTGAGATATTCAATCGCCCATCTCGCTCCCCCATCTCCGACGGCTCGGAGGGAGGCCTGGCAGCTGTCTGCAGTTCAAAGTCAAGCAGGAAATGGCGGGTGATGGATATGTGTGTGTGTGTGTGTGTGTGTGTGTGTGTGTGTGGCTGACTGGCTGGCTGGCTGGCTTGCTGGCTGGCCTGGCTCAGGGGAGAGTCTGTGACCGGCTGACTGAAGATGGCAGTGGCAGCAGCGCGCAGCCTCCACGGGGACCACCGCCACACACCTCACAGGGAGAAGATCTGCCATGTGTGAAAACACCAACAACCCCACACGCTGATAGTGACAGTGTGTTTATGTGTGATGGCGGAGGGGCTCTAAAGGGATGTGTGGTGTTGAGTTTACCTGATACTGGATTGTGTGTGTGTGTGTGTGTGTGTGTGTGTGTGTGTGTGTGTGTGTGTGTATGGTTCTTTATCCATTTGCGGGTCTCTGTGCAACGACATAAAAAGCAAAAAATGCAATAACCCTTCAAAGCTGCACGCCTATTGGATGGAATATGTAATCTAAATTCTAACGTTTATAAAGAAAAAAATAATGGATTTGTCATGATATCCTGCGGGGGTATCACAGACAGAAGTCATTGTGGTCACAGCAATTATTCCACACAATATACTGAACGGTGTCACTATGCCGTAAAATCAATGGCTTCATTTTCAACAGAAGTACTCTATATGCCGGCAGCCTTTCCTCACGAGGCGGTCCTACCCTTCAGAAAAAGCACTGGGGTCACCTCCCAAAGTTGGGCCTGGTGCATTATGGCATTTGGGAGGCTTTTCAAAGATAAAAAAAATGAAATGAAAAGATAAATAAATAGAGAGCAACAATGGAAATCAAATCCTTTTGGGCAGACCTATTGATTTGAATAGCATAGGAAAGTTGTTTATCTCCGTTTTTTTAATGAAAAGGCATTTCGCTGGCCTCACAGGCAAACATCAGAAAATGCATCAAACAAACCAATGAGTCAGTCTGTTTCAAAAGAGGCCTTCATCACTGGCTCCTGAGAACTGAGGTATTTTGATGGGGGAAAAAAGGCTTTTTGGCTCCAGAACCCCGAGGTTTGTGGATTCCATTTGAGCAAAAAAAAAAACTACCACTCTAAAAATCACAGCTGTACATCTCTGAACTAAAAGTTGGCCTTGTTATCTACTACCCCACATCTATCCCCACACCCCCACCACGAACGACACTACACCCGCTAGCACCATGTCCGACCAGGAATACGGTTAAATTCAGATCAATGGCAGGACTATGACCCTCACAAGGGTCAAGCTTAAAAAACGCAAAACTTTCTGTGTAATCCCATGAGGAGCGGGCATATCTGCAAGAGTCTCGTCCGTCCACCCGCCGTTGCCCTTCAATGCCCTGCCCGGTCGGGGTCTGAGATAATTGCTATCACTAATGAATTCCTCGGTAGATGAATGGCACAGGGATGTGTGATATCTGCATTAATCACGCAGGGAGTCCAACGCTGGCGATTAGCAGTCCATTAGCCTTTCAATAAAAACACAATGAGAGTGAATCCGGAGATTATGCTTTCAATTTGCAGCACACGCGCACACCAAGGGAGGTGGGGGTGGAAAGAGGCGACCTGGGGGGGGGGGGGGGGGGGTCACCTTGAGAGGGTCACTCGCCATCATGGTGTCGCTTAAAAGATATGGTGCGGATAGGAAAGCAGACGCAAGGGGGACAATCATGATTTACTCGTGGCAGTGGCGTCGCTCGCTGCGCTGCGGCGGGATTCTCGTGTTTGCCATTAGTTTAAGAGCTAAGACTCGGCTCTCCCCGGAGCCGCGGTGTGCCACGTCTGAATATTAATTGCGCAGTTGCCACGAACAGCAGGCGTCTGTCAAGCGCCCAGATCAAATACATCACCTTAACCTGCTTTGCTCTGAGGGTGAATGATGAGTTTAAGTTTTCGCAGCAGCTGTTCCTTACACCTCGCCCAGGAAATTGAAGTTGGTTAGTTGATGCAGGAGGGGAAATGGTGGTGACTACTGACGGCGAATATCACTAGGAGTTTGGGAAAGTTTAGACTTGGTTCTGCCATGTCTGCTATGCACCAGATGTGGAAATGACTAAATCCGAGATACGGTCAAGGCTGATCCTCTAAAACACTATTTCATTTCAAATCTAACTGCAACAATATCAAGGTTTCTTGGCCTGTCAAAATATAATGGAAGGCTCTTGAGCCCAGGCACACATCAAAGACAGACAGACAGACACACACACACACACACACACACACACAACTAAGTCTACAAGGACAGATTCACCTCAAGTGCTCTGATGTGATTTCAAAATGATCAACACATCCAGCTACACATCGCTCAGACATTTCCACATCCACCTGCACCTGTCAGGAGTAATGTGCACTTAATCCTCTTGTTAGTGCGCTACCAGCATCTCAAGCACCGCGGTAGCCAAGGGAAGGGGTTATCAGGCATTGAGGCATTTTGAACTGATGAAATATTTCCCCCCACAAAGACACATCACTTTTTGAAATGCCTACTTCTCTATTCCCCATAGGATAAAAACGCGGCATCACCACCGAAAATCACCTTAACTTGGTCATTTGTAAGATGAAGTAGAGGGGAGAGAATATGCTTCGCTGTCTGTTAGCAGATAGAAAAATACAACTCATATCGCAGCCCCCAAGGTGGTTTCTGGGGCAACGGAGAGGGCCATCAATCAGAGCCTGTGTGATCTCATGGCGACCGTTCGCGGAATGTAAATGAGCAGCACCTTTAGCGCGTGCTCGAGCGCCAGCATGCCACGCTTCCTCCAAAGGTCTCGTAAATAATTAAAAGTCTACCTGCGGGAGTCACGGCCAGAACGGCGCTATCAGTGTGACCATCGCAACAGAGTGTCCCCCCGAGCTAGGCTGCTCAAACAGAGAAGGGAAACAGGCTACAGACAACCAAGAATGGTCAAAAATAACTATTTTCCTCTGGAGAGAAACACACTCGTGCTGGAAAAGATACACACATACACAGACATAGTGTCAAACTGGTAGACACACACACAGACAGACAGACAGACAGACAGAAAGACAGGCAGACATACACATAAACACACATACAGAATTTATCAGAAATAAAATGAGGGACAGAGAACATGGTGAAACGTGAGAGACGGATAACACGGTGATGTGGGAGAAGATAAAAAGATTGAGAGTGATAGAGAGAAAGACTTCTGTCAATATAAACAAACAAACGTATTCAGAGAGGAGATGCATGCATCTGAGGCAATCGCCAGAAAATTGCAAATTTCATGGTTTGTGGGTGATCAAAGTGTTGAATCACATCAAAGCACACATCCAAACACCCATGCTGGCAAGTGAGACCAACCATTAGCACTAACAAATGCGGTAGTGATCACTGTGTGAACACACACACACAAGAAATTGATTTCTGATACATGGGAGTGTGTGGAGGTCCAACTCTGCAGAACACATCATGCATTGGCACTTTCTGAAGCTTTATGACTGGGTGGAAATATATTGCAAGAAAAAATGAATAACTTGCTGAAGACACCGCAGTAGTCAAAGAACCAGTCTGGGAATCAACCAAACCCATTTTCCACTGGTTTTTTTTTTTATCATTGTTCTGCTCTACTAATGCTTATAAGGTGAGATTTCTAAAGGGTTGTGCTCCATATAAGGTTCCTCCCTTGATCAGAATTTTTTCCTCATCCGTATCTGGCTCCAATTCTCGGTACTGCCTTTCTGTGGCATGTCTTTCATGTAAAGCAACACGAGAGAGAAACTAAACTGGATGAAACTCAAATCTCCCAAATGCCATGTCCCATTTTTATAGCAATGTCTTCAGATCTACTGTTACAGGCCATGGAAATGTGGCTCTTCGCTTGTGTAAACATTGGGTGTTGTAAGAATGCACAAACACTTGGTCCACAGGGTGATTGTATGGCCTTGATTTCTGTCAGCATCCTGCACTGCAAACACTTTTGTAGTGAAGATTTGTAGCGCCGTTGGTAGCGTAGCTCTATATCATCATAATGGTTGCAGCTGTGTTGTTGTGTTATGTATGTTATGAAACAACTGCAATTGGGTGTATGTGTGTTTATGTGTATTTGTGTGATCATGTATAGATTTGTGTGTGGGCCTGTGCGCATGTGTGTGCTTACCAATGTGATTGCGTTTATGCATGACAGGTCCGCAGAGTTATTTAAAAACCACTGACTGGAAGAACTTCAACGCTTAATCCCATAAAATCCCTTGTTTATGGCTGGGCGTTGTACATTGATTGTCGATTCAAGCGCTGACTCGTTTGCGAGCGAGTTAAACATGACACGCGACTCAGCCATAACATCCAACAAATCATCAGCATTAACATGCCGGGAGCATGTGGACACCCTGTGCAGGCTGTAGGGGGATACACAACAGTGATTCTCAATGAGTCCATAAAAGATTTGGCAACAGTTATGGGTAGGCTTAGGCTACGCCATGCAATCATGATGTCATGCATTCTAACCAAACCCCAACTGAAAAAAAAACTCCCTGAGATCAGTGTACATGTATAATATTGGGCTGTATGAAAATAAAATGTTAAATCCATAGCATTTTATCTACAGTACAGGCAAATGCCCTGTAATTTCCTGTAGAGGCGGCTAGAGGCATGCAGTAATGTGAGGAAAGAATGCAGAAGACAGCAGTGCTGTAGAGGAAAAAAATGCCTTCATGACATAACATTTCCCACAAAATTGGGACATTATGTAAAATGTAAATAAAAACAGAATGTGATAATCTGCCAATCTCGTAAACCCATATTTAGTAGCAAAAAGGACATAGACAACATATTGAATGTTGAAACTAACAAATTTTACTATTTGATGAAAAATGTAAGCTGATTTTGAAATTGATGACAAAAAACAGTCTCAAAAAAGTTGGGATGGGGGCAACAAAAGGCTGGAAAACTTAAAAGAAAACACAAGGAGAAATATTGCACAACTAATTAGGTTAACTTGCACCATGATAGGGTATAAAAAGAGCGCCCCAGAGAGGCATAGTCTCTCAGAAGTAAAGATACAGAGGTATTCATCACTCAGTGTGAACCTGTGTGGGCACATACAGTAATGCAACAATATAAGAATAATGGAAATCATGGAACATAAAACACAATTACGAAGACGACAGAATGTCGAGAAGCTTGAATCCTATATTGGGCAATAATGGGAAAACATTTCATTCTCAAATCTCCAGCAACTAGTCTCCTCAGTTTCAAAATGTTTACAGACTGTTTTTAGTTGTTAAAAGAAGAGGTGAGGCATCACAGTGGTAAACACACCCCTGTCCCAACTTCTTTTGCGATGTGTTGCTGGCATCAAATTCAAAATGAACGTATCTTATCATATATCTTTGCACTATTCTCAAATACATGAAGGGTTTACATGATTTGCAAAGCACAGCGTTCTGTTTTTATGTTTTTTACACAGTGTCTCAAGCTTTTTGGATAGTGTTGTAGTAACCAGTGGATTAGTATCTTGATGTGTTTCTAATTGATTTCTAATTTGATCCAGCCTCAAACCAGAAAATGGAACAAAACGTTTCCTAAATGCTGTGATTTCCTAATCACACAGAGCAGCTTCCTTCTCGGCTGTAACTTGGATCAGTCCACTGGATCCTGTGATCTCACCCACTTTTTCGACTCTTGGCGGAGCCACCAGCCACATCTCGTGCAAGGAAGGCGCAGCACTTTCATCTGACTTTGTTTCATTGTTATCATGATTGTGTTTTTGTGTGGGATGATCATATCTGTCTGCACCTATGGAAGTGAGAACTTGCCATCCTGTCTCATTAGTCATGTTAAATGTTATTTACAAAGGCCTTGGACACCCACAAACAAGGATCAAAGGAATGAGCTGGATGGAGAGGCTTTGATCTTTCCTAGTTTTCTTGCAACAGAAAGAAAGGGTGAATGAACAAAGGACAGATAAAAAGAACAAAGGAGAAAATGACAGTTGGAATGAATGAAAGAAAAAACGAGCTTGTAGAAGACAACACCAAATGACAAAAAAAAAATGAAACTGAGATGGAAAATTACTTTAAGGACGTTAGCCTAGCCCTCAACTTGTTATCCGTAGCTGCCATAAATCTTCCTATCATTCCAAACAAATCTATTTCATCAGTCATTTACCAAACAAATCAAGCCCATCTCCGAAAAAATGGCCATCTGATCAATCAAATCCGCAATACCTCTGGGGCAGAGTTCTTACCGCACTAATAATGTCGGCATCTTTTTTGGAGAGCCTGGCAAAAACTTAATCAAGAATATGAAATGGGAATGACTTGACTTTAATGGCCATCCCGACATCTACCGAGGATCAATCTAATGGCTCGGAGAAACAAGCCATGGGTAAAGCAACACAGCGTAGAGCTGCGCAGTGGAGGGAAAAAAAGTCCCACTGATCATATTCATGAAATCCCCCCTCCGTATCATTGTGTGAAGATTAAAAACCTCTGCGGCAAAGATAAGTCTTGAGCACAGCAAAGTTGTCTAGCACTCTGCATCGCATGCTTCACTGTTGCATAGACTGGCTACATTTCCATCCTGTAGTTGGTTACTGTACATGGGGTACACTTGGGTATCACCAAGTCTCTCACAAGTCCTGCCAGACATGACACATGTTTATTAGAGTTCTGGATTCCACTCTCTGAAATTGAATTCATAAAGACGCCAAACTGTTTCCTCCCTTTGAAATTGAGATGGAAATTGAAGAAAAAGAAATCTGAAACTTCAACAGACTAATCACTAACAAGAAATGCATGGCAGCCTCTTCAAACTACTAGAGTAATTAGAAAAAAATGTATGATAGTTGATTAAAAAATTGTCATCTTAAAAGCCTGTAGGCTGCGTAAATTTTGTCGTTTTTGAGGGGCCTAGTTGATTGATTGATTGATTGATTTTATTCGACTCTATTCGTTATGAAATATGATACAGCTTTGCACCATACATTAAAAAAACAAAACAAAGTCAGGATAACACAATAAAGCCCTGGGGCTTATTTCCATTGTGGTCCCTTGGGGGGGGGGCAGGGCAGATGGCAGCAGACCAAACATCAATCAAACATCCATACATATATTAAATACATCCATGTAGACAATACAGTAATAAAAAACAATACACTAAGATTGGCATCTACAGTAAGCCATTTTTTCAGTGCCAGCTTAAAACCTCCTAAACTTCTGACCATCTTTATATTTCCTGGCAAACTGTTCCACAGGCTTGTTGCTACATGCAAAAAGGACTCATTTTTCTAATTATAACATTTGTACAGTTTTTCTTAGGGGCCTGGTTCTAAT